>NC_086327.1:11981554-12115554 GCF_036172605.1 Pelobates fuscus
TTGCTTGCCCTTCGTCATCTATTTGAAGACAGCAATTGCTCAGGTTAAACTTCCCACATACACCTCCCTCTACTGCCAAAAGGTAATCCAAGGCTAATCTATTTTGGTAGACTGCTGTCCTCATCCTGGTATTATGCTTCGCTAGAAGATTGAGCGCTTGTGATGTCTCGTTAGTAATAATCTCAACCACCGCCTGTAATCTTATAATACGGTTGAGCATATAAATAGGGGTTCTATAACCAAAGGTACCATCTTCTGCCCACGTGGCTGGCCCATAATAATCTATAATACGCTGGGGAGGCCATTCATTATCTTCCCAGGCGCCTATCTCTATGGGTCCCCTTTTCTTCCTATGATTCACATCATATACTTTAACACCTAAAGTCTCACCTGTTTCAATAGGTAACAAGAAGAAGGATGGTTTGAGCATACCCAACACACATGCCCCTTCCCAGTCCTGTGGCAACTCCGAATACGCTTTCTTACCACAGATCCAGTACAAATTTGCTGGGGCTCTCCAGGTAGATGTGATGGATAGATCAAACCACACATCCTTTAAATTGGCGTATCTAGCAAACGGGTTAGATGGTTCTGAGACATTTGAAGCCGACCACCAAGTTGTATTCTTTGTATCATCATCATAAGCTTTTTGCCCTAGACAAGTTAATTCTCCTACAGAAGTATTATACATCATTCCTTTCCTTGCTATGCAAACATAACCTATGATGGAGGTCTTTAATCTCCACTCAGATTTACCTCTAACACTCATATGATAATCGGCTTGTGTAGATATTAATTGGTCAACTGCCTCAGAACCGGACATTACCTCCTTTGCTTCCCAAGGCCATTGGTCTCCCATGTTAGTACCTCCACACACATAGCAGTTGGTAACATTAAGACTACCGGCAATACTTTCAGCTAAATCAATGAACAGGTTTTTAGCATTATGGGGGATCTTATTATCTATGCTCATCTCTTCATAAAAGGAATGGTATACTTGATGAGTTTGGGAGGATACCGTATCAGTCTCTATCCCTATAAACAATACTGTCCCAGGATCTAAACCCGTCCCATATATTTGAAACCCAAATAAATTGCCATACTTGTCTAAGAACTTGTCGGGGTTATTTATAAGTATATGGACTGGATTGCATTCCATAGACTTACAATATGGGCTGGTAGGCAACTTAGTCACTATCATGTCCTTGTCTACTGTCTGTCCCCAAGTTGCCCACCCCACACAAGACCAATATGGGCAAAAGTTATAATCTCTATTTGGGCATCTAGGACTCACATATTTATTTTTACTACTGGGACAAATATATTTATCGTTAGACCCATACGTCCTCTCCCATCTAAGATCCCCACATACATTCCACGGCTTTCTACCACTTGATATCGCCTTACATGCATCAAATAGCAGAACACCCGAAGAATATACGGATTCTAATACTGTCTTGTTAATTAGGGTCCCCTGAGGATCTCCATTCCTGAGAGTCAACCAAATTGTACGGGGTTGATACTCTGGACTGAAGCACTTAGGTTCTCCTACTCCTAAATGGCACACACTATATTCTATATTAAGGTATCTACATCTTGATACATCTCCTTTACACTCGTATTGTGAATGCCAAATTAGGGTTTGGGAAATATGGTTACCTGTTCTTGTAGTCTTAATGCATACCTCACAGCTAGGAGTGTCGGTACCTCTACCTTCCTGAATATAAAAATACACATAAATAAACATTATCAAGAACACATCTTTCGCCATCATCCTCAGTCTTCGTCCGTGCGAAGGCACCTCAGCTTCCAGGATGTAAGGGCTGCAGGGAATGGAGTTCTGCTCGTCTTCACAGGAGTCCCTTCGAGACTTTCCCTGGCTTATATACTATACGTCGGTGGGCGGACAGGCTTTATTATGGCCCTCTCACTCACGCACCAAATCCCTGAAACAATAAAATTTTGTAATCCACAAAGTTCCTCGTTACTCCGAGTCGTGCGTTTTAACCGGATCTTGCAGGGATTCTCTGGATCTGCTGTAACTTGCCAAGAATCGACTGCTGCTGGTTTAACCCTGGAGTGATGTATCCACGGAGTCACTTCGGCTACTTTTATCGCTGTAGGGGTAGACAAAAGAACAACATAAGGACCTCTCCACTTGGGCCCTAACGGTACATTATTCCACTCTTTAATCCACACTTGGTCTCCTGGATGGTAACTATGAACTGGGGGATAAATATTCACAGGTAATCTATCTTGTACCCATTTCTGTACCTCCTCCATAGTCTTACCCAACTCTACAACCTGCTGCCGGGTAATTCCTTCTCCCAACTGACTCAAGTCCCCCCTTAAGTTACCAAGTACGGGAGGTGGTCGCCCATACATGATTTCAAAAGGAGAGAGGCCCATCCTTCTGGTAGGGGTACTGCGGATTCGCAATAGAGCTATGGGTAAGAGAACGTTCCATTTAAGTTGGGTTTCCTGACACATTTTAGCCAACTGATTCTTAATAGTTCTATTCATTCTCTCTACCTTACCAGAACTCTGGGGTCTATATGCCGTATGAAGCCTCCACTTTATACCAAGCATATGAGTCAGTTGTTGTAGGCACTGATGAACAAAAGCTGGACCATTGTCCGATCCTATAGAGCAGGGTAGTCCATATCGGGGTATTATTTCTCGTAACAGGAATCTCACAACTTCTCCTGCTTTCTCTGTACGAGTAGGACATGCTTCTACCCAGCCTGAATAGGTGCACACAATTACCAACAGGTAACGATGTCCACCCGATTTAGGCATCACTGTATAGTCAATTTGTAAATCGGACATGGGGAGTCCCCCCATAAACTGGACTAGTGGTGGCTTTACTGGTCCTTGTCTTGCATTATTTTTAGCACACGTTACACATCTTCGTACAATGGCCTGAGTCAAGTTGGACAATCTTGGTATGTAGAAATGTTTTCTGAGAGATTCTTCTGTGCTGTCTCTCCCAGAATGTGTCCCGTTGTGATAATTTTGGACAATTTCTACCGCTAGTGATGCTGGAATGACTATTCTTCCATCTTCTAACTGATACCATTTGTTCTCCAAATACTTTCCAGGTTCAGTCTTTAACCACTCCTCTTCTTGAGCTGTATAAACTGGAGTCCATTGAGACAGTGGAGTTGGTATAAGGGCAGCTATATGCCCCACATATTCCTGTCTTCCCGATTCAGCGGCACGCTTAGCTGTACTGTCTGCCATCCGATTTCCTTTAGTTACATCACCATCTCCTCTCAGATGCGCTCGACAATGTATGATACCGACTTCTTTCGGCTCCCACACTGCTTCCAATAGTTGTAGGATTTCAGCTGCGTACTTGATTTCTTTGCCTTCTGAATTCAATAGTCCTCTTTCTTTATACAAAGCTCCGTGGGCATGAGTGGTTAAAAACGCATATTTGGAGTCCGTGTAGATGTTCACTCTTAAACCTTCAGCCAATTGTAACGCTCGTGTCAGTGCTATCAATTCTGCCTTTTGTGCTGATGTTCCTTTCGCCAGTGGCCGAGCTTCTATCACCTTGTCTATTGTTGTTACTGCATATCCTGCATAGCGGATCCCTTCTTTCACATAACTACTGCCGTCGGTATAATATTGAACATCGGGGTTCTGGATGGGAAAATCACGAAGATCTGGTCTACTTGAAAATACTTCATCCATTACTTCCAAACAATCATGTTGACTTTCAGTAGGTTGTGGCAAAAGGGTAGCTGGATTTAAGGTGTTTACAGTCTCTAAATGCACTCTTGGGTTTTCACACAACATTGCTTGATACTTGGTCATACGGCTGTTACTAAACCAATGATTTCCTTTGTAATCCAACAACGTCTGTACTGCATGTGGGACTCGTACATAAAGTTCTTGACCCAGAGTGAGTTTATCGGCTTCAGCTACTAGCAGGGCGGCTGCAGCTACGGCTCTTAGACAAGGTGGAAGTCCGCTGGCCACTGCATCCAATTGCTTAGACATGTAGGCAACAGGTCTTTGCCATGATCCCAAGTACTGTGTCAATACTCCCACAGCCATTCTTCTTTGCTCATGTACATACAGGTAGAATGGTCGTGTGTGATCAGGTAGACCTAATGCTGGGGCACTCATCAAAGCCTTCTTCACATCTTCAAATGCCGTTTGCTGTTCTTGAGTCCATAAGAAGGGGTCGTGCTCTGTACCTTTGATAGCTGCATACAGAGGTTTTGCCAGTATAGCGTAGCTGGGAATCCATATCCTACAGAAGCCTGCTGCCCCCAAGAATTCTCGCACTTGTCTTCTATTCTTGGGTATCGGTATTTGGCACACAGCTTCTTTTCTCTCTGGCCCCATAATTCTTTGACCTTCAGAGATATGGAATCCCAGATATTTGACAGTTGGCAAACACAACTGAGCCTTCTTTCTAGACACCTTGTATCCTGCCTTCCAGAGAATGTGTAGTAGATCGTGCGTTGCTTGCTGACATATTTCCTTTGTAACTGCTGCTATCAACAAGTCATCTACATATTGTAACAATACACACTCTCCTGGGATGGACTCGAAATCCAGTAGATCTTGACTTAGAGCTGAACCAAATAGGGTAGGTGAATTTTTAAACCCTTGGGGCAGTCTTGTCCAGGTCATTTGGCGTTTTGAGCCCGTTACAGCATTTTCCCATTGGAAAGCGAAAATACATTGACTTTCTGCGGCAATTCGGAGGCAAAAGAAGGCATCTTTGAGGTCTAAGACTGTAAAGTAAGTAGCCCCGCCCGGAATTAAAGCAAGCAGGTTATATGGATTGGGTACAACTGGATGTATACTAACAACCGCATCATTGACTGCTCTCAAGTCCTGCACAGGTCGATACTCATCTGTACCGGGCTTTTGAACAGGCAGCAATGGGGTGTTCCAGGGGGAAGTACAGAATTTTAGGATACCATACCGTATGAACTTATCCAGATAAGATTGTATGTTCTTCTTAGCCTTCTGCGGGATGTGATATTGTCTTAGGCTCACTGGATAAACCCCAAGTTTTAGTTCAATTTTAATAGGTGGAATATTGCAGGCCAGTCCTGGTGGGTTGTTCTCTGCCCAAACTCCTGGTATGTTGAATAAGGACTCATCACTCCTAGGGTTTTGGCTAGTCAACGCTGTATAAAGTCGCCACTCTTCTTCCTTTGGTACGGATAATATCATAATACCTGAAGGTCCATTAAACTTTAAGGATGTTGTTCCATTTGGTAGGAACGTAATCTGCGCTTGTAATTTAGATAGCATATCACGTCCCAGCAATTGGACTGGACATTCAGGCATATAAAGGAATTGATGTTTTACTACGTGGCCTCCCAATGTACAGAGTCGACTTTTAAGAACCGGTTTTTCAGCACTTCTTCCAGTTGCTCCTATTACAGTAATAGTCCTTCCAGATGGAGGAGCAACTAGATTAGTCACCACTGAATGTTCAGCACCAGTGTCGATCATGAACGCACTCCTTTTTCCCCCTATTGATACATCGACCATAGGCTCCGCTCGACCAAGGGGGATGGAGCCCGGTCGGTATCAATAGTCCTCCATGACCGTGTCAGCCAATCCTACAAAGTCCCTGCCTTCTCTATCGCGGGACCTTTGCGCTGCTGGGAAATACCTATCTTCCCTAACACTTCCTCTGTTCCCATTGCTCCCTCTATTACCATTACTCCCTCCGGGGCCTCCTCTACCTCTCGCTCTGCCTCTAAAGTTTCCATAACCTGCCCTGGGTTGGTCTCTCTCGTACTGCTCTCTTTGTGGACACTCGTTCCTCCAATGCCCTTCTTCCTTGCAATACGCGCACTGATTCCTACTCAAAGGCTCCCTATTCCATCTACTATCGCCTCTATCTGGGCCCCGTCTATCTACGCCTGCGATTGCTACCGCTAGCATATCTGCCTTTCTACGCATCTTGCGCTCTTCCTCTTTCTTACTTTCTGTTTCCCTGTTCATGTATACTTTATTCGCTACCTCCATTAGTTGGGTGATGGACATACCTGCAAACCCTTCTAACTTCTGTAGCTTGCGCTTAATATCTCCGTAAGCTTGGCTGACAAAGGCGGAGTTCACCATTCGGGAATTATCTGCGTCTTCCGGATTAAAGGGGGTATACAAGCGGTATGCCTCCAATAATCGGTCATAAAAGACACTGGGCGCTTCATCACTTTTCTGAATCACCTCAACTGTCTTCGACATATTAATGGCTTTCTTTCCTCCAGCTTTCATGCCAGCAATTATAGCGTCTCTATAGGCTTTAAGTTGGACCATATCTGCGCCATTAACATTCCAGTCGGGATCGGTGTTAGGATAATGTGTTGCGGCCCATGCTGATGGATTGGCTTGATTCAAAGCACGGGCTTTATCCTCTAGCGCTTTAATGGCCGCTTGGTTAATCCTTGTTCTTTCCTCATTGTTAAACAAAGTCATTAATAACTGCTGGCAATCAGCCCATGTCGGGTTATGTGTCTGAACTATCGAGGTGAACAGATCAGTCATAGCTTGTGGTTTCTCAGTATACGAGGAATTGTGGGTCTTCCAATTCAAGAGATCGGTTGTCGTGAACGGGACATATACGAAGACTGGGTCAGCATGTGCCATTTGACCTGCGGCATCGATATAGGCTGACCCGGGATTCAGACGAAGAGGCATCTGATAATGTTTTAATTGTTGGGTACCGGTCAGTTGTCGGGTTAGTATGGGGCTACGTGGAGGGGCGTCAGTTAGAGGTTCCGGTCGGGGGGTAATAAAACATGAGGATGTGGGAGCTTGGTTTTGGGAAAAATTAGTAAATAAAACACTTCGAGCCGAGCTAGAAGAAGCTTGACCGGAAGTCTGAAGTGGCGCCAAATCAGGATATTCAGATCTAATGGGGGTTGGCTCTGGTTCCGGAAGGGGAGATTTAGTACGAGAGGGGGTGGATTCTGTACTGGAGGAGGAAGCGGAAGTGGATGAGGGCAATGAGGGAAGGGGTGCAGGACTTCCTGCATTTGCGTCACTTCCTCTTAAAGGAAAGTAAGGGGGCGGCAAAGGGATCTCGGACTCAGGGGGCGTGTCCAAAATGGGCCTAACACCAGTCCTAGTGGACAAACAAGTCCTAGCCACCATGAGGCGACATTGCTCCTCGTGGCATGTCTGAATCCATTTTGGCGAGTCATTTACGGCCTGTCTCCAACAATCAATATAAGGAAACTGCCCGTAAAGTTCAGGCCTACCCGATACAGCCACGTGTAAGCGCTGTACCAGAGTTGGATCCAAACTGCCACGTGGCGGCCATGCCGCAACCAAAGTAGGCCACTCCCTAGTACACAAAGTGACCAAACGTACAGGAGACATTTTAACCCCAAAATCACATGTTTTGAATCCCTTTTTAAAATTCTTCACCATACAACCTAAGGGATCCGGAATCGTTGACTGCGACGCGCCCATACTTATCAATGGAACGTCGTTGACAACGAATACTATGCACGCGTACTATTCAACAGTCACACCTGTTTCCTCTGGCAACAGCACCACGTGGTACGGTTACCAAGTGAAACGTACACAATAACACAATAAACACTCAGGGAATTCCCGTACACACACAGCTGTTACACCAGTCACTAGATAATCAATATTATGCCCTTTGGCGAAACTATACAGTCACCCACGCTATAATTCTCTATATACGAATTACCCGTCTATAACACACCCCAGTAACATCGTCTTTTACAAATATCGGTTACAGTACGGTTAGCATAGGTCAAAGCACAATTTAAGGTCACAATACAATTATTAGTGGTTATGGTGTTAAACATGCAATAGACGACAATAATTAGTACTTATATACAGTGTCAGTAAATATACAGGGTTATGGTACCATGCACTATGATACAGCAACACACTGTTAACACTCTCGCTAGACGGCTGAGCTCGCGCTATCTAACAAGATATACACTTTACTAAACAATCTTTAACACATTTACAATTCCCAACTAAACTATTGGCCAGTACCTTGAATGGACTACCTAAAACTATGTACACCCGTTTTGGTTAGCCACACTGCCCAAGCACCACATATATAACGAGCTAGAGGACCGAATTTACACAGGCGCCTCTTAGTCGATTACTATCAAAAATCTAGTGGGTTCCAAATTTACACGCCTTCCCACTTAGCCAAGATAGGTTGA
This sequence comes from Pelobates fuscus, assembly GCF_036172605.1. Taxonomy (NCBI): domain Eukaryota; kingdom Metazoa; phylum Chordata; class Amphibia; order Anura; family Pelobatidae; genus Pelobates; species Pelobates fuscus. The sequence goes on from NC_086327.1 coordinate 11,989,753, forward strand.
GAGCTAGCGAACCGAATTTACACAGGCGCCGCTTAGTCTCCCGGTCCCTCCGACCTAGCGAACGTAATATACACCCTAGAACGCTAGTCTAGACAAGACACCGGTGTCCGGCTAGGGCTATTTACACAGGACCCCGCCTGACTAACCAAATCAAACGGTCTGACTAAAGAGCGTTCGATTGAGCGGTGCGCCTTCGCTCCTTCCCTCCGACAGAGGGGGCAGATTCCATACACAAATAACCCCTTATGGGCCTACCGCACAATCGGTATACCCCTAGTGGGTCTGCCGTCTAAAACAGCAGTTGTCTTACCTCCTCGTTCCTGAACCTGAGTTCACACTCATCGACGGGGACACCCCAGCACTTCTTACGTAGAGGCCGATGATCTCCTGGACAACAGACCAGTGGCGCCGAGACGAAGGGAGGTCCACGCAGAAGTTCAGGGGTGCAGCCGTAGAGAACGTGGGCAAAGATAGACCGTCTCACGCCTCTGCCTCTCAGCTACCGTTAAACGATGAGCTTCCCGGCCAATGCACCAAATGATACCGGAGAAACTGATGGAAGCGAAGCACAGAGAGATGGACACAGGTTTCTTCAGGAAGGAAGAGATTCTTTATTGGATCACCGATCGGGACTCAGAGGGACTAACGTCACCAAAATACAGCAAGTTCTGAGCCCCGGACAATAGTGCAGGCTCCTTATATAGGCACATAACTCCTCCCATATTAAGCTCCACCCGCACATTCTCTTGACCAATCAATACAAATAAGAATTAACTTCCTGCTTGACCGCATGGCCTGTCCAGCACAATGGAGGAGGGGAATACTACATCCTGTATTCTTGCACATGCTCCGTACACTACTGATCGTATCTTGCCTCGTGCAACCAACTGATCGATACGTCAGCATATGCAAGTACACATGCCACGTGGTAATCTCGGCCTACTAAATTTATTTTTACCGAGATTCCACCACACTTTCTCCCTGATCAACCCCCACACACACAATATAGATCATATGCACACACTGGACACATCACACACACACACACACAAACTGCACCCATCACACGCACACTACATCCAGGGCCAGCGCATCCATAAGGCACCACAGGCCACCAGTGGCTCTGGGGGTGCAAGATACGAGTGACCCAGCAGGAGGAAAGCACACAGCGCTCCCTCCTGCCAGTCACTCAGTGAAGCATGGGCAAGCAGAGCGCGGTACAGGAGCTTCTGATTCCTGTACCGAGCCAGACTGACAGGAAGTGCTCACTGTCCGACGAGGAACAGGAAACATAAGCTCCTGTTTCGCGGTCCGCTCCGCTCGGCCACGCTACAAAAGAGGAAATGTGGCACACTAGGGAAGACGGGGGGGGGGGGGGACACTAAGGGGGAGGAGGGGTACACAAAGGGACATGGAGAGTAAAGGCCCACAAAGGGACATGGAGAGTAAAGGCCCACAAAGGGACATGGAGGATAAAAAACCACAAAGTGACAGGGAGGGTAAAGGCCCACAAAGCGACAGGGAGGGGAGAAAACAACTAAGGGACAGGGAAGGGAGGGGAAAGGTACACCAATGGACAGGGACGGGAGAGGACCACTAAAGGACAGGGAGGGAAGAGGACCACTAAGGGACAGGGAGGGGAAACGAACACCAAAGGAGGGGGGGGCACTTAGGAAAAGGAGGGGACAGGGAGGGGAGAGGACCACTAAGGGACAGAGAAGGGAGGGAAGAAGAACACAAAGGGACAGGGAGAAGAGGGTAGAGATAAACTAAGGGACAAGAGAAGAGAAGAGAAGGGAGGGGGAAGGGCTACTAAAGGACAGGGAAGGGAGGGGAGAGGACCACTAAGGGCTAAGGGACAGGGAAGGGAGGGGAGAGGAAACCACTAAGGGACAAAGAAGGGTGGGAATGGAAACCACTAAGGGGAGGGAAGAGAGGGGAGGCTATTAAGGGACAAGGAGAGGAGACCACTAAGGGACAGGGAGAGGAGACTGCTAAGGTACAGTGAGAGAAGATTACTAAGGGACAGGGGGAAAGAGGAGACCACTAAGGGGGGATGGGGAAGACTAATAAGGGACTAGCTTGGAGGGGAGAGGAGACTGCTAAGGGACAGGGAGGGGAGATCACTAGGGGGCAAGGGCGGAGTGGAAGACATCACAAAGAAACAGGGTAAGGTGCGATATAGACACAAAAAGGGGCTGTGTGTATGTTTCCAGCAGTCTGTGTGTGTGTATGTATTCAGCAGTCTATCTGTGTGTATTCAGCAGTGTGTGTATTCAGCAGCGTGTGTGTGTGTATGTATTCCGCAATCTATGTGTATGTATTCAGTAGCCCCGGCTACCTTTCAGAGGATGGCCGACAGGCTTCTAGAGGCATTTCAGGGATTTGTGTGTGCCCCACATGGGAGGACCACCTAAGACACTTATCTATGGTACTGCAGTGAATTCGGGCAGCAGGGCTCACCTTGAAGCCTGAAAAGTGCTATGTCGGTGTGACGAACTGACTGCACCCCGACAAGGTACCTCTGTTAATCGCTGCTTCCTAGTATCACCAAGTACTATAAGCACCACACCAGACTCTATAAGCTGACGGGAGATTGACGAGGGACAAAGCAGCTAGATTAAGCTGGTCTGGGACAACGCCCTACTGGGGAAACAATAGGACAGGAAAAAGGGGGAGGGGGAGAGGTACAGACAAGCAATACATTCACCATACTCCTCCTCTTTGACTGAGAGATAATTAAGTCAGGAACTGTACAAACACAATTATCTCCAGGCACAGAAAAACACACAATTTACAAACACCCCAAAAGTACCCCCAAGATCTGGGTGACCAACATATCCAAAAATCACCCAGATCGGTTCAGTGGTTTGGATTTTTCCATGGAAGTCACTTTTTAACATGTCTTTTTGCAGGGCCCATAATCCTGGGGCAAGAGGCTGGCAAGCAGGCCCCTCCAAGTACCAGTGGCGAGATTACTCGCCACAGTCGGATTGGCTAAGGTGCAGTACCTCGGCCATAGGGTACATTCCGGCAAACAGCGACCAGAACCCACCAAGGTAGAGGCTATTGTCAACTGGCCCCAGACCCGTACTAAGGCCAGGGGCGGACTGACCACTCGGGCAGCCAGGGGCCCGGCCACACAGCCATGCTCCAGCTTTAGAGATCAGAGATCAGAGATCTCTCCAACTGGAACGGCAACATTTTAAAAAAAATCTTTCATTAATTCATTAACAACCTACCGCTCTGCATATTAACCAACCCCCCTCAAACGAGAGCTGCCAGCTTCACCAGCTCTCTCTCTGCCAGGTCTCCTTCCTGCCCACGCGGCTCTGTGTGATGGGGGGAGGGGCTAGGGAATGACATTACTTCCTGTTTACGCCTCTCACACAGAGCCGATCAGCAGGGGAAGGAGCAGCAGCCAGAGGGAGCAGAGAGACAGGTAGGATATAGTCACCCCCTCCCTCACTCTGTCACTAGTCACCCCCTCACTCTGCCACCCACCACTCACCCGCTCCCTCACACACTCTTCCACCTGTCACCCTCTCCCTCACACACTCTGTCACCTGTCACAAGTGCATTCACACAGACTCAAATACAAACATACATTGATACACAGGTCTTCACAATATACACATCCAAAGGAATGCTGTATTATAGGAGAGTTACATTTTACATTTATTTATGCACATCTAATTTTGCCCGTGGGCCCCAAAGGCTCTCAGTCCACCCCTGACTAAGGCGCAGGTGCTAGCTTTCCTAGGGTCCGCAGGCTACTACCGCAGATTTGTCACTGAATATAGTGTCCTTGCCACGCCCCCCCTGACCTGACTAAAATGTCCCTTCCCAGAAAAGTAGTGTGGTCCCCAGTGTGTGTTTGTGTATAAGGGATGTATTGTGTGTTTCTGGTTGTGTGAAAGGGATGCATTGTGTGAATCTGTGTTTGTATGCATAAGGGATGCAAGGTGTGTTTCTGCGTATGTAAGGGATGCAGTGTGTGTCTGTAAGGGGTGCATTGAGTGTCTGTAAGAAATGCATTGTGTTTCTGTGTGTATGTAAAAGAAGCAGTGTGTGTTTGCATGTGTGTGTAAAGGATGCATTGTGTGTTTCTGTGTATGTGTGCAAATGATGCATTGTCTTTATGTGTAAGGGTTGCATTGTGTGTGTGTAATGGATGCATTGTGTGTTTCTCTGTGTGTAGGGATGCATTGTGTGTTTCTGTGCATGTAAAGGGATGCATTGTGTGTGTGTGCGCGTAGTGTGAAAGAGCTCCCTGTCCTGCCCCCTGTCCTATAGAGCGGTCTCTTCCATCCCCTAGATCTCTCCCCTGCCCCTTAGTGGTCTCTCATCTCCCCCCACCCCGGCCCTCACTGTGTTCTTCTCACCCCCCCCCCGTGTTCTTCTCACTCCCCCCCGTGTTCTTCTCACCCCCCCCCCCCGTGTTCTTCTCACTCCCCCCCGTGTTCTTCTCACTCGCACCCCCGTGTTCTTCTCACTCCCCCCCGTGTTCTTCTCACTCCCCCCCGTGTTCTTCTCACTCCCCCCGTGTTCTTCTCACTCCCCCCATGTTCTTCTCTTCCCTCCCTGTGTTCTTCTCCCCCCTCCCTGTGTTTTTAACCCCCCCACCCTCCCTGTGTGCACTTCCTATCAGTCCGGCCAGGTACAGGAAACGCATGTTCCTGTACCGCGGACCGGAGTGAAGCTCGGCCACCCATGCTACACAGGGAAGGGGAGGTGAGAAGAGAGGCAGTGCTGCAGCCGCATGAGGCTCTCTATAGAGCGCTCAGTGGCTGCAGCGTTAGAGCCGGCAAGGAGGGCGCAGGCTGCCTAGTTCACCTTATAGGAAGCGCCGGCCCTGCCAATGGGTTATCCCGGCAGACGGAGTTGGAACCCTGATTGCTTCCCCGGACATCCCCAAGCCAACCCGTCGGGGTGTAGGCGGGTATGCCGCACCATGGAACTAAGGGGGAGCAATGTGACGAAACTACATCCTTGGTGCCTGTGGCAGAACCCCTGTTCATTCATTCGTATATTTCCCCCTCTATATTATTGTGTTTCCTCTAGCTTTTTTCATGTATTATGTCTTGTTCCCCTTTCAGGAGCGTGGATACGAACGGAACCCATTAGTCTCCCGAACGTAGGGACCACCCCGGTGCCCCATTAGAATGTTAACACCAATTAATCAGAACGTTCGCACCTGCAACATAAGTGCGAAACCGCAAGGGAAGTAACTAGTGAGTGCTCCCCTGGGTGGCTGCCTTTTCGTGTAGACAAACGCCATGCAGGGGGAGCATTCGTATACCAAAAGGAGATGCTACCCTTGTCCAGGGTTTGCACAGGAGCCACACAAATGTAGACCAGTCGCAAAATGCACGGTGTGGGGGTTCTGGAGGTTGGTGGGGACACTTTTGGGGCACTGGCCAGTTTGGCAGGCTTTCTGCACCTGGGGGTCAAAGAGACTGGATCCCTTTTTACCCGCGCGCGGGCTCCCAGGTACCGAGGATCCTGGGTAGAAAGCCCTGGTTTGGGATGAAGACCCTTTGCATAGGGTTATGCATAAAAGCCGTGTGTGGCATAATAAACCGTTGTTGTACCCTTCATCTAGTCTCGGTTGATGTTTGGAGATGTGATTGCTGAAACAGCGGAATGCTGTACTTGGGTTCTTAGAGAACGTACGAATCAGTGCTTGAACTGCGAGCTATAATCACTAAGTACCTAGCAGCTCGGGAGGAACCAATCGAACAGGCATATATAATATCAGCGTACGTTACAGCCCCCAACTGGGAAATGCTCATTAACGTAAAACACATATTCTTCACACAAGAGTTGAATAAGTTGATTCCTTTATTACTATCACAAGGAGAGTGTCAAAGAAGACTGCCCTTCCTCTATATAAAAAAAAACAATATCTTATATACATTTAAACAACACAGCTTACATGCCAAAAACAGCATAGTGACAAAAAATCAGTATCTTGATGTATGCAAAAAAACACATAACCCTGTAATTAGTTGCGTCTAAACCTACTCATCCTGCTATGCTCAGTTCAGTCTACTTCTGAATCAATCACCCTAAGGTGACCATTAACCCTAAGGTGATAACCCACTTTTACCTGTATCCATTATGATAATTGAATAGATAAACCAGTTTCTGGTAAAACTAATTGGAGCAAAGATATGTCTATACTTAACCCTTCAAGCGCACACAGTCACACAGAGGGCAAACATGGCTGATGTAAGAATAAGATGGTATGTGAAGAGCTAAGACACTTTCTCAACATTCACAGTCTGCATTCAGAACATTACAGATCTATCCCTATAGTCTGCATTCAGAACATTACAGATCCATCCCTATAGTCTGCATTCAGAACATTACAGATCCAACCCTATAGTCTGCATTCAGAACATTACTAGAACCATCCCTATAGTCTGCATTCAGAACATTACTAGATCCATCCCTATAGTCTGCATTCAGAACATTACAGATCCATCCCTATAGTCTGCATTCAGAACATTACAGATCCAACCCTATAGTCTGCATTCAGAACATTACTAGAACCATCCCTATAGTCTGCATTCAGAACATTACTAGATCCATCCCTATAGTCTGCATTCAGAACATTACAGATCCAACCCTATAGTCTGCATTCAGAACATTACTAGATCCATCCCTATAGTCTGCATTCAGAACATTACTAGATCCATCCCTATAGTCTGCATTCAGAACATTACAGATCCATCCCTATAGTCTGCATTCAGAACATTACTAGATCCAACCCTATAGTCTGCATTCAGAACATTACAGATCCATCCATATAGTCTGCATTCAGAACATTACTAGATCCATCCCTATAGTCTGCATTCAGAACATTACAGATCCATCCATATAGTCTGCATTCAGAACATTACTAGATCCATCCCTATAGTCTGCATTCAGAACATTACAGATCCAACCCTATAGTCTGCATTCAGAACATTACTAGATCCATCCATATAGTCTGCATTCAGAACAGTACAGATCCAACCCTATAGTCTGCATTCAGAACATTACAGATCCATCCATATAGTCTGCATTCAGAACATTACAGATCCATCCATATAGTCTGCATTCAGAACATTACTAGATCCATCCCTATAGTCTGCATTCAGAACATTACAGATCCATCCATATAGTCTGCATTCAGAACATTACAGATCCATCCATATAGTCTGCATTCAGAACATTACAGATCCATCCATATAGTCTGCATTCAGAACATTACTAGATCCATCCATATAGTCTGCATTCAGAACATTACTAGATCCATCCCTATAGTCTGCATTCAGAACATTACAGATCCAACCCTATAGTCTGCATTCAGAACATTACTAGATCCATCCATATAGTCTGCATTCAGAACATTACAGATCCATCCATATAGTCTGCATTCAGAACATTACAGATCCATCCATATAGTCTGCATTCAGAACATTACTAGATCCATCCCTATAGTCTGCATTCAGAACATTACAGATCCAACCCTATAGTCTGCATTCAGAACATTACTAGATCCATCCCTATAGTCTGCATTCAGAACATTACAGATCCAACCCTATAGTCTGCATTCAGAGCATTACTAGATCCATCCCTATAGTCTGCATTCAGAACATTACTAGATCCATCCATATAGTCTGCATTCAGAACATTACTAGATCCATCCATATAGTCTGAATTCAGAACATTACTAGATCCATCCATATAGTCTGCATTCAGAACATTACTAGATCCATCCCTATAGTCTGCATTCATAGCATACTAGATCTATCCCTGTAGTCTGCATTCAGAACATTACTAGATCCATCCCGATAGTCTGCATTCAGAACATTACTAGATCCATCCCGATAGTCTGCATTCAGAACATTACAGATCCAACCCTATAGTCTGCATTCAGAACATTACTAGATCCATCCATATAGTCTGCATTCAGAACATTACAGATCCAACCATATAGTCTGCATTCAGAACATTACTAGATCCAACCCTATAGTCTGCATTCAGAACATTACAGATCCAACCCTATAGTCTGCATTCAGAACATTACCAGATCCATCCCTACTGTCTGCATTCAGAACATTACTAGAACCATCCCTGTAGTCTGCATTCAAAACATTACTAGATCCAACCACATAGTCTGCATTCAGGACATTACTAGATCCAACCCTATAGTCTGCATTCAGAATATTACTAGATCCATCCATATAGTCTGTATTCAGAACATTACTAGATCCATCCCTATAGTCTGCATTCAGAACATTACTAGATCCAACCCTATAGTCTGTATTCAGAACATTACTAGATCCATCCCTATAGTCTGCATTCAGAACATTACTAGATCCATCCATATAGTCTGCATTCAGAACATTACTAGATCCATCCATATAGTCTGCATTCAGAACATTACTAGATCCATCCCTATAGTCTGCATTCAGAGCATACTAGATCTATCCCTATAGTCTGCATTCAGAACATTACTAGATCCATCCCGATAGTCTGCATTCAGAACATTACTAGATCCATCCCGATAGTCTGCATTCAGAACATTACAGATCCAACCCTATAGTCTGCATTCAGAACATTACTAGATCCATCCATATAGCCTGCATTCAGAACATTACAGATCCAACCATATAGTCTGCATTCAGAACATTACTAGATCCAACCCTATAGTCTGCATTCAGAACATTACAGATCCAACCCTATAGTCTGCATTCAGAACATTACCAGATCCATCCCTACTGTCTGCATTCAGAACATACTAGATCCATCCATATAGTCTGCATTCAGAACATTACTAGAACCATCCCTGTAGTCTGCATTCAAAACATTACTAGATCCAACCACATAGTCTGCATTCAGGACATTACTAGATCCAACCCTATAGTCTGCATTCAGAATATTACTAGATCCATCCATATAGTCTGTATTCAGAACATTACTAGATCCATCCCTATAGTCTGCATTCAGAACATGACTAGATCCAACCCTATAGTCTGCATTCAGAACATTACTAGATCCATCCATATAGTCTGCATTCAGAACATTACTAGAACCATCCCTGTAGTCTGCATTCAAAACATTACTAGATCCAACCCTATAGTCTGCATTCAAAACATTACTAGATCCATCCATATAGTCTGCATTCAGAACATTACTAGATCCATCCCTATAGTCTGCATTCAGAACATTACTAGATCCATCCCTATAGTCTGCATTCAGAACATTACTAGATCCATCCCTATAGTCTGCATTCAGAACATTACTAGATCCATCCCTATAGTCTGCATTCAGAACATTACTAGAACCATCCCTATAGTCTGTAGACAGAACATTCATACAAGAATAATGATATGTGGGGATCACACCTGGAAACATCTTTGGACTAGTTCAGAGCAGGATAATTCATGGTGAGGAGAAAATTGAAGTGGATGTTTCAGAGGTGGACAGGAGAATTTAGAATGGACTCTTCTCAGCAGAACAATTGTCCATAGTTTAAGTTTTTTGTATTGTCCAACTGGATTTATTCTACTCTGAATTGTAAGTTTTCAAACTGCTCAGATGTGTCTCCTCTTATTGGTTTAAGAAATTATTGACTCGGAGTTTCTCTTACAGGTATCTCATCGTCACCTGAAAGGCAGCATTAAGAGGTTAAACTCCTGGTATGCAGTTCGAGATCGAATTGGATAACTCAGTCCTTGAGAACTATATAAGTAACACGTTACTCTTAAAGGAAACAAACACACGTGGAAGGAATCCAATACACAGAGCAAAGTCTGATCGAACAAGACTTCTCGCCGTCATGAAATCGCTTGTCATCTCTTTGTTTCTCATCCTGTTACTTTGGGAGCCGGGATCTCACGCTTTGAAAGTTCAGGTGAGTTTAATATTTAATTAATGGAAGGTCTTTAGTGGATTGTTATTGGAGGTAATGTTTAGGAAAACAGGCATGATATAATTGCCAGAGAAATTCTAATAATTCTAACTTGGGAGGACTAGCGGTGTTTGGTCTGGGGTACAACGGCAAATAAATAGCCCTATTCGAGACCAAATCAGCAAACTCTAGGGACTTTCTTACCTTTGTATTAAATGTTTTATGCAAATATTGCAATAAGTAGAATACAATTATAATGAAAATACATAGCATTGTATTGTGAACTAGCAGTCATACATCGTCTCAATACTAGCAGACAGCAATTACCCCGGGTAACAGAATACAGAGTGTGGCAGAGGAATGATACAATAACTCCAGGTAACAGAATACAGAGTGAGGATAAGGAATTATACATTTGCCACGGGTAACACAATATTGAGGAATGAGAACATGCACAATCTACCCCAGATAGAGCAATTTACCCCACTCTATTAAGGTCAAGGACCCACTTTGAAATGCTTTATTTATATTTTAATTCTTTCCCAGTTCTCCATGCACTGCCCTCACCCCCCTCTCTGCACTGGCCACAACGACTGGGTTCCTGACAATCACCCATTACCAATAGTGATGTCCCGAACAGTTTGCCGGGAACCGTTCGCCGGCGAACATAGCGTGTTCGCGGTCGTGAACACGTGCGATGTTCGGTCCGCCACCCCTATTCGTCATCATTGAGTAAACTTTGACCCTGTAGCTCACATTCAGCAGACACATTCCAGCCAATCAGCAGCAGACCCTCCCTCCCAGACCTTCCCACCTCCATGACGAATAGGGGGCGGACTGAACATCGCGCGTGTTCGCACCGCGAACACGCTATGTTCGCTGGCGAACGGTTCCTGGCGAACTGTTCGGGACATCACTAATTACCAATGATAATGTTTATAATAACTCATCATAAAATCACTTTCAGATCTGATAATACTGTGAGCGATTGGAATAACAGCTAACATGTAACCAGAATAATGTAAATGTGACAATAAGCAAACCTTTCTATACATTTTAACAGCGAAAAATCCTGATTGTTGTGGAATGTAATCAGTAATAGGTCCAGTGCTATAATAAGCCCTGGGTAAAATACCAGATGTCCCAGGTCACTAAACATTTATTGATTCTATTTGTGTCAAGGTGATTGCATGGCGTCAGGCCAAGGTCTCAATGGGGCAGGTAGTCTAAGCAGTGCTAAAACGCACCAGAAGGAAATTATGGTTTCTTCACTGACCTGGGCATTGAGGGAATTGACAAGGAAATTGCAAAGTTAAGGCCAAAATAACTGCATTGGAAAACTCCCCAACTCAGCTTTTACTGAGATCAATTATTTTGGTCTGAACTTTTCTAGTCCCTCAACATTTCCAGAGTCATGGTGGGCCTCATGATGTCCCAAGGAGTGGTAGAAATGTGCAGTGCATTTTATTAACTGGCATAAATTTAGTGACTCAAGGTATTTTTTCATTTCTTTTTAATTACTGAACTTTATTTAAAATGACACTAAAGCGCATAACCATGACAGCTTATCCTATTATTGCAACTTGTTGTATTGAATTATGTCTATGGGTGTAGTTCTGGTCAGACCATTTTCATTGGAGAACATGATGAACCGACAGCCCACCCTTTTGTGCTTGGAATGTGATAATGAAGACGTTACAATTTCTTATGAGCTCAATATTCACTAATCAGCCACAACATTAAAACCAGTGAGAGGAGAAGTGAATAACATTGATTATATCATTACCACGGCACCTGTCAAGTGGTGGGATAAATTAGGCAGCAAGTAAATGGTCATTTTAGCAGGAAAATGGGAAAGCGATAAGACCTGAGTGGCTTTGACAAGGGGCAAATAGTGATGGCTAGACGACTGGGTCAGAGCATCTCCAAAATGTCAAGTCTTGTGGGGGTGTTCTCAGTTAGCAGTGGTTAATACCTACCAAAAGTGGTGAAGGAAAGGAGAACCGCTCTTGACAAAGGCGCATGTGTGCGCCGAAACGCGTGTTGGGCATACCAACATACTTCATGTTTACTTAGACTTTGGCTTTCAGCATTCTATTTAATTAGAGGATGAGGGGGTTCTACATTGATTAGGTCTTAGATCTTTAGCTGGGACCCGAAAGGTCCTTTGTTATATCGGACAGATATCTTTCTAGTGAGTCAGAGTTAGCCTAGTGCCTATTTTTTTTATCAAGGAGTACGCTCTAGATAAATAGCATTCAGCTAGCTATGCTCCATAGATACTAGATGAGCTCTGTCTATACATTAGGACCGATCTCTCTGTATGTTTAGGTCCTGGCTATCCCTCACTACCGTCTGTTTTAAGATCACTTCGTAATTATTTATTTTTCTTTTTTCGTTTTTGGGGGGGATCCACTGAGTATTGTAATTGGGGCTTGGTTTATTTTGGCTAGCATCTCGACCGTACCTTTTGGGTTCGAGGTACCCTGCCGTCTTTTCTCCCAAATACTCTGGTAGAATCTCCACATTTCCCTGATGATTATTACCCCCTCTTTTCAAAGATACCACACTAACATTCCTTATTCTTCCCACTTTTACTGGCATACACCTGTTGCAATCATATGTGGGTTACAAAATATATTCTTTGGAATCATTTATTGTAGAAGGGTATCCTCTATTTTCCAGATTCACCCCATAATAATATTGGCTACTGATACACTGATACACTGTTGCCATAAATAAATTAGCAACAGTTCACAAGTACGTATATTGTTACTGTCTCAGTATTCAGCCGAGATGGTGTGCTATGTATATAGTTAGCAGAATAGCTGTAGGTCTTTATTTCTTTTAATCAAATTTTTTGTATTTTTCACTTTAACTGTATATACACCCCCTTTTCACCATGAGCTAATTAACCCTTAAGAGGGACTAATAAAGATTTATTATTTTGTATAGATACGTCCTATATTCCAGGACTGACACTTTGTAGCCATATATTAGTGGAGTAATTGATTACGGCCACATACAGGCTATTCTAGGTACCACAGGATTACAATATCTATTGCAGATTTATGGATGTTCCCTTGTAATTCAATGTGAATTGTAGTTCCTATAATGCTCTATAACTAGCAATGTATTATTGTATACTGGTGGAGCAGTTTACGTCTGGGGTATAGAGATTGGACTTGGGAGCACTTGTTTAGTTAACCCGTTCCAGTCTCTTCTTTATTTTCTAAAATAACATATGTATGTTTAGAAGCGATGACAAAGTATATACACAGAGACGTTCAATGTTCCAACAATGTTCCAACAAGATAAAAGCACGCCGGCCTGATAGAGTCCTAATGGGGGAAACTGAGGCCGATTCAGCACTGTGCGTGTTGCTGGCATGGCACAGTGTCTGCCTTTGATGTAAAACGCATACAGAAAACATGGATAATACAGAGGCTGTTTATCGAAGTGTCACAAAAGAAAAATGGTCCAGAATTGCCAAAGTGAAGCAGTTAGCATACAAAATAATGGAATAGCCCTACTGATTCTTCTGGTTCCCCACTTTCATAAATCCCACTCTCATAGTTTTTTGGTTTAAATTTAAAGTTTGAGTGTCTATTTGTTATAGAAAAAACTGTGTGAGTTAAATCCGTTACCATTTCAAACGCTGATATACGGAGAGCTATAGTAAGTTTAAAACCGAGGTCAGTGCCATCCAATGGTTTCACCGTTACCCCATTTACAGATCCCCAAAAAGTAGTAGGGATCAATTTAGGTTACCATGGAGAAGGTTGTTATTGTTGTGTTATTAGGGGGGGAAAAGAAACGTACACTACCAAACGGTGACATATAGTAAAACTGTCCTTATCAGGTAGATTAACCCCGGCTCAGCTAGCACACATAGAGGAAACATTGTGATTCTGCAATCTCTGATGTCTAATGTCTTGGTTACTCCTTTAGGTGGGGGAATTTACGTATACAGTGGAATCAGTGAAAAAATTGAAGAAACTCATGGATGAAGATGTGTCTCCTCATGATTTATGTAAAACGTCCAAGCTCCCTGAGGAATTTTTACCTGTGTGCGAGAAGGAGGATGCCCCCGATATCTTTATCAAACTGGGTACGTTCCCCCCCCCCAATATCTTTATCAAACTGGGCACGTTTCCACCCCCACCCCCACCCCCAATATCTTTATCAAACTGGGTACGTTTCCCCTCCCTCCCCCCCATGTCTTTATCAAACTAGGTATGTTCTCACCCCCCAATATCTTTATTAGACTGAGTAAGTTTCCCATAATCTCATTATTAATCTGGGTACATTTCCCTGATAGCGTTATTAATCTGAGTATGTTTTCTATGATATCTTTATTAGACTGGGTAAGTTTCCCCGATATCTTTATTAGTCTGGGTACGTTTTACAGATATCTTTATTAGACTGAGTACATTTTCCATAATCTCTTTATTAATCTGTGTACGTTTCCCCTGATAGCGGTATTAATCTGGGTACGTTTCCCCTGATAGCGTTATTAATCTGGGTACATTTCCCCTGATAGCGTTATTAATCTGGGTACGTTTCCCCTGATAGCGTTATTAATCTGGGTATGTTTCCCCTGATAGCGTTATTAATCTGGGTACGTTTCCCCTGATAGCGTTATTAATCTGGGTACATTTCCCCTGATAGCGTTATTAATCTGGGTACGTTTCCCCTGATAGCGTTATTAATCTGGGTACGTTTCCCCTGATAGCGTTATTAATCTGGATACGTTATCCCTTATAGCGTTATTAATCTGGGTACATTTCCCCGATAGCGTTATTAGTCTGGGTACGTTTCCCCTGATAGCGTTATTAATCTGGGTACATTTCCCCTGATAGCGTTATTAATCTGGATACGTTATCCCTTATAGCGTTATTAATCTGGGTACATTTCCCCTGATAGCGTTATTAATCTGGGTACATTTCCCCTGATAGCGTTATTAATCTGGGTACGTTTCCCCTGATAGCGTTATTAATCTGGGTACGTTTCCCCTGATAGCGTTATTAATCTGGATACGTTATCCCTTATAGCGTTATTAATCTGGGTACATTTCCCCTGATAGCGTTATTAATCTGGGCACGTTATCCCTTATAGCGGTATTAATCTGGGTAAGTTTCCCCTGATAGCGTTATTAATCTGGGTACGTTTCCCCTGATAGCGTTATTAATCTGGGTACGTTATCCCTTATAGCGGTATTAATCTGGGTACGTTATCCCTTATAGCGGTATTAATCTGGGAACGTTTCCCCTGATAGCGTTATTAATCTGGGTACGCTATCCCTTATAGCGTTATTAATCTGCGTACATTTCCCCTGATAGCGTTATTAATCTGGGAACGTTTCCCCTGATAGCGTTATTAATCTGGGTACGTTTCCCCTGATAGCGTTATTAATCTGGGTATGTTTCCCCTGATAGCGTTATTAATCTGGGTATGTTTCCCCTGATAGCGTTATTAATCTGGGTACGTTTCCCCTGATAGCGTTATTAATCTGGGTATGTTTCCCCTGATAGCGTTATTAATCTGGGTACATTTCCCCTGATAGCGTTATTAATCTGGGTACGTTATCCCTTATAGCGTTATTAATCTGGGTACATTTCCCCTGATAGCGTTATTAATCTGGGTACGTTTCCCCTGATAGCGTTATTAATCTGGGTACGTTATCCCTTATAGCGTTATTAATCTGGGTACGTTTCCCCTGATAGCGTTATTAATCTGGGTACATTTCCCCTGATAGCGTTATTAATCTGGGTACATTTCCCCTGATAGCGTTATTAATCTGGGAACGTTTCCCCTGATAGCGTTATTAATCTGGGTACGTTTCCCCTGATAGCGTTATTAATCTGGGTACGTTTCCCCTGATAGCGTTATTAATCTGGGTACGTTTCCCCTGATAGCGTTATTAATCTGGGTACGTTACCCCTGATAGCGTTATTAATCTGGGGACGTTATACCTGATAGCGTTATTATTCTTGGTATGTTTCCAGATATCTTTATTAAACATTCTCTCACTCTCAGCCTATAACTGAGTGGCCAATGAGAGAAGTAGTACATACTTATAGTTATGGTGCTTTGAGTGTTCCTTTAAATTGGATATATGTCCCCCTATATCATTATTAAAGCTAGTTATGTGTTACCCTGATACTTAAAAATGTTGCATTTTAATTAGGTAACATGTCCTATTTCCGAGAATGATTATAATGTATTTCTTCACAGTAGAAGCTGCGTTTAGTTTTGACGAATGTGATCTATGCGCCAATCCTGCGTGTCCTGATTGTCCTTGATCTTAGTGCATTGACCCAGCTCCAATTGTGGAATTATCCTCCAGACCACTTGTCTCCACTCCTGGTAACACGTTCTGTTCTCCATGGAACCGATGGCAGATTAAGAGAGGCACCCTACCTCATAATTATCTATTTAAATCGGACTCTCGTTTCATGTTTAAAAGGACAAAACCAAGCCTGTCATGTCTCTTATCTCAGCATTGCACTAAATTACTGCATCCAAAGCTCGAGAGTGAATTGTGATGCTAACCATTTAAACTGATCCAGTAAGCGTTCTGTCTAATCAATATGGCCCATGGTGGGTATCAATCAGAGGTCTAATTATTTTCCTTCAGTCATTCCACAAGAAACGTACTCTGAATTTATATAAATAAATCTATTTCTGACGCGAACTACAAACCACGCGTCTTATTTTTACTCTTGTCCTTAATTTGTTAAGTGAAGATGTCTGAATGGATTTTTAAGATGTTTTACTTTGTACCAAACACTCCTTCCCTATGTAATCCAATTTTGCACGAGTTAATGTACAGATACAAATCTTGACATCATTAAAACATCATTTTTTTTTCTCTTCCAGTGTGATTATAAATAATGTCTGTTAGCTATACATCAACAGATTGTTAGATATATGTGGTCTATTTACTGAACCAGAAATTGTGGATTATTGAAAAGTGGATTTTTCAAATTGTAGGACAAAATCGAAAAATTATCCATACTCAGTTGTTATATATTGTTTAGATTGAGCCTGTTTTTCACAGTTCCTACCTGAGCGTAGGTAGGGTTAGTATCTTAGGATTCCAGCTGGGATGATTAATGGCTGAGAATGATGGGAGTTTGTAAGGAACCCTGGTATATCCTATACCCATTTGGTAGTTCTCTCCAGAATGGCCAGAGTAGCAGTGAGTATAACTCTCCGTTCGGTAAAATAAAGTAAGTGATTCCCATACGAAATAACAGCTTCCCAAGTAGATTCCCTTAGTAAAGCAGACAAGTACCCAAACATCAGCCGAAGTCTAGATGAAGGGTATAACAGAACAGAAGTTTAATGATGCCACACTGGCTTTTATGCAAGTCCCCGTGCAAGGGGACCTCCCACAGGAACATAAATCATGCAGCCAATCATAAACAGAGAAATACTTAAACACTCCCAGTATAAGCATATAATCCCCTCCTCTGTACCTGGAGATAATTGAGGCTGATAAAGTAATAACTTAATTATCTCCAGGCAGAAAAATCTAAATTTTACCCAACTTTTAAAACACCCCTTAAAACATAAGGTATCCCCACAAATGTCAAATCCCCTGATAGCCCTTATCTGGGTGACCAACATATCCAAAAATCACCCAGATCAGTTTACGAGTTTTCGAATTTCATGGGGTCTTAGGTGACCGGCTAACCACGAGGCTCCTGCCCAGGGATCGATCACCATGCCATTCCCCCCACCCCCCTTTCTGGTTCTGTGATTTAAGTCAGGGATAGCTAAAAACAGGACTACAATTATTTTGATGCTGTGCTAGTCAAGGATGGTTAAGCATCATGGGAGTTGTAGTTCAGAAACTAAAGAATCAATTTTTGGGGCATTTTCTGCTTTTGCGTTGTTTAGGTTCAAGACACTCAAATTGCTATATAGAGATGTTATATATATTTTGGTTTACATACTCATTAGTAGAACATAAGCATTTCAGCATCTGAGTCTTGGAACCAGGCAGTACCATGTCTTGGGCCGGCCCTGGTCGTATGGTACGGTCGGGCTCCCCTCAAGCCTGTCACTGTATGTAACATGTATGTAACGTGGATGATCGGACTGCAGGTAGAGAGGTGGATCTTGGGTGAGTTCCCACACTTTTCCCCCAGGACTTGACCCATGCTCCTGCCCAAAACAGTTCCACAATTTGGGTGGTTTTGCCGGTCTAGTTTGAAAAGTCTCAAAAACCGAATAAATCTACGAACGGTTCCCCTTGGCTCCTAGCAGCGATTGTTCCCATCATTCGTATGAACAAAAGTACCAAATAGCGCTCTCATAGGTTCGGGAAACAAAGATCCAGTGTTCGTACGTTGGGACTGGTGTTCGGGAAGTCGAGTGCCTGCTTTTAGTTCCAGACACTCGACTACCAAGTCCCGCTGCCTTTGTTCGCACAAACAAGATGGTCGCCGTTTTATCAGCCACGTGGCGTTCGACAATACGAAGGGCGGACGCACAAGGAGAGGACGTAAACAATTGTTTGCTTTGAAATTAATGAGCCAGGGGGTGGTCTCTGTTCGGTAGTTACAGCTACCGAATGAAATTAAATAAAATAGGCGAAATGACTTCGTGATTTTTTCACAGAGTTATTTGGAAACGATATAGTGTTTGGCGAGTGCAGGTCCATAACCAGGCCCATGGCACTTCAATAAATGACAACATGTATTTATTGTACCGAGGGTAAGTGGCAGCGAACCACTCACAAAGTCTGCGTATCACAGGACCACTTACACAGGAGTTTGTGATTATTACACGTGTGTGACTTGGCAGCTGGCATGTGTATGTGTGTCTGAAAAGCTTCATCACAATATTATATCATCCATTTTACCTTCCTACTTACCTCAATATTATTTATACCCAATATTATATCATCCATTTCACCTTACTACTTACCTCTATATAATTCCTCTTACCTCTATACAATAAGTTAAAACCCCAATATTATATAATCCATTTCACATTCCTACTTACCTCTTTACAATAAGTTTATACCCCGATATTATCCCATCCATTTCATTTTCTTTCTAACCCATCATATAATCTTGTTATACCAAAATATATCTCACTTTCCTAGTCTCCTGTCTATACATCTTATAATATTATGTCACCTGATAAGTCTATAATTACTCAGCGCTTCCCAATACAAACTCAGTAGTTTCACCTTATGTCACACATTATCTCCCTGTGTCTAGCCTACTCTTTCCTTTTCCTATATATTGTCCACAAAATGACGTCAAAGCTCATTAAAAAAAGCTCATTTTTATATATTTGACAGAAACAATTGTGTAGGAAGCACAATAAGGGGGTCACGTCCTAAAAATCAAAATGAAACTAATTTAAATACTAAACGCAAGGAAATCGAATAAAACACGTATAAGTTAATAAGATACAAATGTTAAAAGATACTGAAACACGTCACAGGATAATGTGCTGGTACTGGCATTAATTGATTTTTTTTAATTTTTTTTTTTTATTCTTTATTTTTGTTGTGCATGGTAAAATAGTCGGCTCACTCAGCCACAATAGCAGTCGTAAGCTCAGAACAAACATCAGAAACATAACATGGTATAGAATATTCAGCACAAATTTTACATTTTGTTGTAGGGAACAGGCTGCACATTTTTAGATAACATGCATAACATCAAGTCTAATACAGTTTAGGCAGTGGCAGTAAAAGAGTACATGGTGGTATAGTGACATTCGGCAAGGTGCACGCTAATAGTTCAGGTACAGGCAAGGTTGGGAGGTACTGCACTGAAGTGCTTTTACGATAGCATCATGCTTATTAGCCAAAAAATAGCATATGAGAGGTACAAATAGCAAAGGTCATTTTGTTTATAAATTTTTAGTTCGTTAGTGCATGAAGAATGTAACAATCTGGGGTGCCTCGCCATAACGGCGGTAGGTAACTATAAGGCCTCGATACGCAACTTAGCATTGGGAGTACCGTGCACATTTTTAGGAAGTACCATGACAATAAACAGGATATTTAAACATTTTAAAAGTTGAAAAGAGAAAGAAAATTAAGTGTTGTCAAAACTTGTAGTAACATGCGGGCTTTAAGTGGTGAGGGTTTTCTCTTAGGGTGCGTGTTAGTCAAAGTGTGAAGGTAGTATGCAAGAAAACTCGCTAGTCAGTCAGTGTACCTACTGTGTGTCTTCGTAACCTAGAGTGGTAAACAGGCTTAGGGTAGTATACGTGGTGGTTCTTGGTTAGGGTGCGTGTTTGGCATGATTAACTTTTACATATCAATCGTGTTTGTTGCGCCGCACTAGCGGTGGACAGTCTGTGCGTTGTTCGTAGTAGGGAGTATATGTATCTTTGTGGACTCGCCAGACATGTGAAAGCTTGCTAAAACATCTATAAAAGCATGCATGTACAAGCTGTGTGGTGTGAGTTAGGTTCCATGGTGAAATATAGCATGTGTTGCATGTTAGTGTTGTAGTTTGTTTCAGGTTAACAATCCGATAGGAGTGAGTAGCTTGATGTGAGAGGCGCTATATCTCTGTGTGAGGTATGTAGTTGCATGAAGGTATGGTTGCTGGGAAAGCACTGTTGTGGGGCTAATGATGAGACTCATTGCTGCTCTGGGGTTAAGTGGGAAAACATATCTCAAGTCCACAGTGAAAAAGGGCAGTGACACTGCTCGGTGGGTACAGTTCTGTATGGTCTCCGTCTTCCCCGGCAACCATCACCTGCCAGTCTGCGGGTCCTCGTTCCACTCAGCCGATTCCTTGGGATGGCAGGTTCTCTAAGCAAGCTTGGAAGTTGCTGGGGTTGTTGGTGGGGAATGCCACAGGGAGGCAGGTTTTGCGCTGTGGAGGTGAGGTGGGGTGCAGGTAATCCATACTGCCTGGCAGACTCAGGTGGGTGGTAGTGTGTTGGAGCTCCCGTGTGGTGCTGTGGGCCAACGTGTATGGTTGGGGTCGGATGATTTTACCTTGCATCCCCGTGTGGGGCCCTGCCGCTTTCCGTCTCCAGTGTGATGGCCTTGGTATCGAGGGCGGTGATGCGTGGCCTGGGTAAGGTCCCCGGTTAAGTCCATGAATCGGTGAGTCTCTAATGAGTCCCTTAGAGTATCTCTGAGCCTGTGAATGGTGCTGTAGTTTGTGACTCCTCGGTCCAGGTGAGTTGGGAACCTGGAGTCGGTCTTTGCCCGATCGTCGTGCCGTGCAGCGGCGGCATTTGGGGTAGGCATTTCTGTGGTGATGCCCCACTCGTGTGGTCTTGGATTCTGTATGGCGGTGCAATCGCCGAGTCGCTTGGTGGGGATCGATGGGTGATGGTCGCTGTAAGGGAGCAGGGGGCCCAGGAGGGGCAGGTAGACGTAGCCTGCCCTCCAGCTTCCTCCAGAATACCTCAAAGTGGTGGTTCAGTCTTGTGAGGACATCTTGCGTGGCGTTGATTGAGTCGGTAGCACACGCTGTGTCCGCCATTTTAGGTGGGCCTCTGATTGTTGTCGTGGGCGACATTCCACCTCTCAGCTTTCCTGGGACAACTGCCCCTGGGTGGACCGGGATCACCCCCGCCGGTCCTGGGGGGGGGTAACAGGGCTTGTTTGTGCAGCGAGCAGCCTCAGGGCGCCTCCGGGTTAGGGGAGCGGCCGCCTCCCCCGCCCGGCGTATACCAGGCCGCAATGCCGTATATGGTTCCATCTGGCTCCGATCAAGTAGCAGGACGTCCCGCTGTGTGCCCCTTGGTGTGGATGGCCAGTGGGCATCCAAATTTGCTGGTTGTGTCGCTTGTGTGAGCCCTTTGTTGCTCATTTCGCCAAGATTGTGCAGGAGCTTGTGTAAAACGTGTCTCTCCGCCATGATGGTCAGGCCCCGCCCCCCCATTAATTGATTTTTATTCTATTTATTTAGCAGATTTATTTCTGCAACATATTTATAAGTGAGTAGGCCCCATACCATATTGTAATTTATAATTAGTTAAAGGAAGCAGAACACGTTTTATAGTGGTTTTAAGGCTTGTCGAGATCGTTGCTTGGGTTGGTTCAGCTTTGCACAAAAGTCGCAAAGATCCGGGTTCTGCGCAATTCGACCTGAGGAAAAAAAAGAAAAACAAACATTAAAATAAACATTAGTGGAACACTAGCAGGGTTCAACATGAATTAAGAGAATTTTTAATAAATATAATAATAATTTAACATATAAATATGGGTCATTGCCCCCATACTCCGCCCTCGCAACCGCATCCTTCTTTTAATATAACGGGCAATGACCCCCAACATACCAACACATAAATATATCTTTAACAATTTTCAACCTTATTCCAACATAACCATTTAAGTGCCAACCATAAATAACCACGGTAGGGGTATACCCGGATACCCCTACCCCACCAGGTTCTGAGCCACCTCCAGGACTCGAAACCTACCAACCACCAGTGACCACAATTTCCATGTCCGTGACGTTCCTCATGGGAGCCTATTTCCTCCTCCTCGGCTCCCTAACCCGCCACGGGCTCAGACCTTGACCCCTTAAGCTGTCTGAGCTCCCCCACCCCGGAGAAAGAGTGCCCTTTGCATCCCCTCCTGCAGCCCCAGGTTCAGCAGGTCCCAGCCCACAGCTGACAGGTGAACGCCGTCCGGGCGATAGTACCCTGGCAAACCACCTTCCAGTTCCACGTGTCTCACCACAACTCCCCCCAACTTCCTCACGAAGCTAGCCATCAAACTATTTTTTTTTTTTTGACATTCTTTATTTAGTTTTATGTTTAGGTAACAGTACAAACATTTTTTTTGACATAACAATGGTTTGCTAAAGACCCCATCTAGTATACCCTTCCCCCGTGTCATTCCCTCCGTTGAGTTACTGGCCTATTGTTGGGGCTCCGCAGGTGATTGAGTCCGTGTGGGTTGGTGGAGTCGGCCCCTGGAGGTCAACTAAGGATGTCACTATTCCCAATGCCCACCCCACGGCCCCCACACCCACCCCGTGGTCTTGGGGGGGTGGCAGACCGGGGGGTGCATTTCGATGTGCGGTTGGGTTGTGGTTCCTCGGTTCGAGGTGTGGGTCGTGCCCGTTCCCCTAGGGGGAGGGTGGTAGGTGGAATTGCCCTGTGGAGCGTCAGTTTCCCTAGGGTCGCGGCCTCGTCGGCCTGATGTACGGGCAGTGTCTCCCACCATCTGTGTCTTGGGGATGGGTGTCGTAGCGTCCCTGAGCCGTCCTGGGTGGAGAGAGCCACCTTTGGGCTGCCTGCGTCGCTTATGTCTTGGCCGGGGGTAAGGGGTCCCTGTACGGGTCACCCCCCTGAGTGATCCTATCAGTACTATGGTGGGGCCCACTGGTCTCGTCCGATGTCCGTCTAGTTTTAGAGCCCGGCTATGTCCTATCGCTTGTCTAGTTGTGTGCAGCGAGTGTGTCTCTCCCCGCTCTGTCTCCCACCCGCTTATGTCCGCCT
Source organism: Pelobates fuscus (assembly GCF_036172605.1). Classification (NCBI taxonomy): domain Eukaryota; kingdom Metazoa; phylum Chordata; class Amphibia; order Anura; family Pelobatidae; genus Pelobates; species Pelobates fuscus. Next base: position 12,013,112 of record NC_086327.1, read on the forward strand.
ATGGAGTCTGGTGTCGCTATGCTACTCGCGCGGGCCTATCGGTCCCCCTCGTGGCTGCGCTCAGGCCTCGGGAGGCTAGTCTTGTGTGGGTGGGGGCCCTTAACGTACATTCCGAGTCCTATTGGTTGGGGGGGGTGTCAGTCGAGTCCTGTTGGTCGGGGGGGGTCAGTCGAGTCCCGGGCGCGAGGCAAGGGTAGGGGGTGGAGGGGAAGGGGGGGGAGAAGGGAGAAGAAGAAGAAGAAGAAGAAGAAGGAAGGGAAAAAAAAAAAAGGGAAGGGGGGGGTCTGCGTCCCTGTGTCTCACGTTCCCCCCTATGCATCCCCAGCTCCTCCCCCAGGTCCCTGGCTGGCCCGCCCCGGCGCGTCCCGCCCCCGGTCCGCCATGTAGATGATCCAAGGGGTCCACAGTTGGGTGCAGCGCTCCTGAGTCCCCCGTAGCTCAGCCGTGAGGGTCTCCATCGTGTATGTTTCGTCCACCTTATCTATCCATTGTGATATCGTGGGGACATCCGCCGACTTCCATCTGGCTGGGACCAGGCTCTTGGCCGCATTGAGGAAGTGCCTAATTAGAGATTTTTTGTAGCGTGGTATCGGCATCTGCGTGTGGTTGAGCAACATAGGCATGGGTTCCATGGGTATGTCTTCGTCTAGGATTTCCACGAGTTTGTCATGGATCTGTTGCCAGTAGCCTGTGATCCGGGGGCATGCCCACCACACGTGTAGGTCTGTTCCCTCGGTGGCGTTGCATCGCCAGCATGTGCCATCTGATGTCAGCCCCATGGATCTCAGTTTGGATGGGGTCCTGTACCAGCAGGTCAGGACTTTATAGTTAAGTTCCTGCATTTTGGTGCTCAGTATCCCTTGGTGCGCTAGGATATGTATCTTCCCCCATTGCTGGTCCGTCAGGGCGACCCCCGTAGCCTGTTCCCACTTAGAGTGGAAATGTGCCGGCGTCCCTTGGTCAGCTGACCCGAGCATTGCATAGAGTGTCGATATTCCACGAGTCAAATGTTCTCCATTGGAGCAGAATGCCTCGAATTGTGTGGGGTCTCTGTGTAGTAACTGTTTCCCTTGGAGAGTGGCGTAGTAATGTTTAACCTGGTGGTATCGGAATTGGTGTAGGCCCGTGGGCCTGGTATGTGTTGTCATGGCGGCACATGTTTTCATTTCTGTCCTGGTACACCACGCCCGGAGGTGTTGGGCCCCCCTCCCTCCAAAACCTTCTATGTCCCGCATTCGCAGGCCGTCAGCCAGTTCCGGGTTGTGTATTACCGGTGTCATGGGCGCGGGGTAGGTCGTGAACTGCAGCTTGTAGCGGATGGTCGACCATATCCTCAGTGTCGCCCCAATAAAGGGGTGGTTCCTGAGTTCCTGATCTCGCATCGGGGTTCGTGTCCACACCACCAGTGGGATCCGTCCCCCCGCCCACGTCCGCTCCAGGTGGACCCATTGTTTGTCCGTGTCCGTCACATGCCAGTCGATGATGCGGGAGAGATGGGAGGCTTGGTAGTATCCCTGTATAGATGGCAGTCCCGTGCCTCCACGATGTTTCGGGAGGGTAAGTTGAGCCCTCCTCACTCTCGGTGGGCCCGACGACCACACAAATTTCAGTATCGCAGAGCCCAGGGACCTGAAGAAGGCTTGTGGGAGAGCTATTGGAATGGTCTGGAACAGATACAGCAGGCGTGGTAGCAAGTTCATCTTCACTGTATTTATCCGTCCAAACCATGATACACACAGCTTCCCCCAACGCATCAGGTCCGTTTGGAGTGTGCGGAGGATGGGGAGAAAGTTCTCCTGGTAGAGCCGGTCCAGGTCCCTCGTCAGCCAGATTCCGAGGTATTTTAGTCGTTGCGGGCACCACCGAAAGGGAAAGCGTGCCTCCAGTTGTTCCACCTGCCCGTGAGTCAGGGATATGGGGAGAGCTTCCGACTTTGTCGCGTTAAGTTTCAAGTTTGAGAGTGCTCCATATGCGTCGAAAGCCGAGAGTAGGTTAGGTAACGAGACCAGTGGTGTTCTTATAAAGAAGAGGAGGTCATCCGCGTAGGCTGCCACTTTGTGTTCTCGGTCGCCCTGGGTGATCCCCGTAATACCCCCATCCCGTCTGACCGCCTCCAGAAATGGTTCCAGAGAGAGGGCAAACAGGAGGGGGGACAGGGGACACCCCTGCCGGGTCCCGTTTGTTATCTCAAATGTCGGGGAGAGAACCCCGTTGATCCGGAGCTGGGCCCTCGGGGTCTCGTAAAGCGCCGCGATCCATCGCAGTATGTTGGGACCGAAACCCATCCTCCGTAGCGTGGTTTGTAGGAACTGCCAGTCCACCCTATCAAAAGCCTTCTCGGCGTCGGTGGAAAGGAGAAGGCTACCCCGGTCGGAGTGCTGTTGTGAGTGCATGATGTTAAGTGCCCGGACCATGTTGTCCTTGGCCTCTCTCCCCGGGATGAAGCCCGTTTGATCCGGGTGGATTAGAGTGGAGACCAGTCGGCCTATGCGGGTCGCTAGGATCTTTGTGAATAGCTTAAGGTCCGAGTTTAGCAGCGATATTGGCCTGTAACTGGAGCATGCGGCCGGGTCCTTGCCCTCCTTGGGTATGACCGTTATGGTTGCCAGAAGGGTGTCCCCCTGAAACCGTCCATCCTCCAGAAGCGAGTTCAGGCCCAGCAGCAGCTCTGGCAGCAGTATCTCTCCGAAGGCCTTAAGGTAGCGTGGGGGTAGCCCGTCTGGTCCCGGGGCCTTGTTGAGCGGAGTGTTTTTTAGGGCCCCCTGTAGCTCCTCGATCGTAATGGGGGATTCAAGTTCCTCGCTTTGTTCTTGTGTGAGAGTCCGAGTAACGTGCTGATCTAGGTATGCTTGTATCTGCGTTTGTCTCCTGTGTGTCTCAATGTCTGTTCTGTCAGGTGTAATGTTGTAGAGTTTGGTGTAATATTCCCGGAATTCTCCTATTATTTTGTCGGGGACTTGCGTGAGGGGACCACTGCGCGTCTTGATTTTGGTAATGTGGCTCTGGCGGCGTTTCTGTTGAAGCATTCTGGCGAGCAGGCGGCCACACTTATTGGAGAACTCATAGAAGTGGCGGTTGGACCTCCTCAACGAGTGTGCCAGTTGCTTTGACAGTTGGCGTTGTAGGGCCCGTCGGGCTTCCAATAGCGCTTGGTATGCTTCTTCTGAGTTTGTGGTTTTGTGCTCTTGGTCTAGCTGGGCGACCCGCGTATGGAGATCCGTTAGGAGCCTGTGTAGTTCCTTCTTTCGCGCTGTGCCGACCTTGATAAAGTGTCCCCTGATTACGCACTTATGTGCTTCCCAGCGGGTCAGGTGCGATGTCTCCATGGGGTCGTTTTCATCGAAGTATTGGCGAAGCACTGTTTTAGCGTCCGCAAGGGCTATCGTGTCGGTCAGCAGTTGGTCGTTCAGTTTCCAGTGCCGGCGCGTGGGCTTATGGAGGGGGGACGCCATGACGGCCAGGACCGGTGAGTGATCGGACCAGTTAGCAGGGAGGATCTCACACGAGTGTAGCAAGTGAAGGTACTCCTGTGAGATAAAGATGTAATCAAGCCTACTGTGTCCACAGTGTACTGGGGAGTAGTAGGAATAATCCCTCACCTCCGGGTGAAGGACCCGCCATCCATCCGCCAGCCCTGCTGTTCGAAGTGCCGTCTGAGTGGCCCGGAGGCAGGTTCCCGACAATGAGCTAGTGCCCCTCGAGGTGTCCATTCGGGGGTCCATTGGGACGTTAATGTCGCCTGCGAGGATCAGGAGCCCCTCCCGAAAGCTTTCCAATAACCGTAAGGTATTAGCGAGGAAGCGGTGTTGTCTGGCATTGGGGGCGTATACAGAGGCGAAGGTGAAGCGCCGGTCCGCTATTGTGCCTTTAAGGAACAAGTAGCGCCCATTCGGGTCCGCCTTTTCTTCTATGCAGTGAAATGGCACAGTGCTAGCGAAGAGGATGGCCACTCCTGCTTTCTTGGAGTCTCCGTGGTTGGCGAAGTATCCCAAGGGGTACCTCCAATCCCGAAGTGCCGGGGCGCTACCCCCTGGAAGTGGGTTTCCTGGAGGAATGCCACCGACGCCCTGTCTGCCCACATTGTTCTCAGCAGGTGCGACCTCCGTTCCGGTGTATTCAGACCCCTAACATTGTTGGACCAGAGGCGCAGGGGCGCCGGGGCGAACCCCCCAGCCCCCGGGGAGGGCATGAGGGCAGGGACGGCGACGCAGGGAGGGGGAGGAGAAGGGGTCGGGAGGGGGGGGGGGAGTCCGGGTGTGTCTGTCTGGTGTGGTAGGCTCGCGTATAGTCGGTATCCTCAAGTCGCGGTGTCGCGGTGGGGTGGTTGCGTCTGTGATCGCGGGGTGAGTGGGTCAAAAGAGGTAAACAAACACAACAATGAAACTATGTACAAAGGTTGACTTGACTGTCTAGGTGGCGGATCCGGTCTGGGCGTTCCGTGTCTTAAGTTAACAACCCTTCCGTTCCCCAGTCCTAGTGTGATTTACAGTCCGTCTGTGGGTGTGCGTGCGGCCTGCAATGTGGGCAGGTGTGAAGGATGGGTGTGTCCCCAGATAAGAACTACCTGTCCTGTATATATGTGGTTCCATCGTGACCTCCCCCCTGGCCCTCAGCGTCTGTCTGGGCCAGCCATTACTAAGTTGCGGTCTGGTTTGGGAATATACTGGTCAGGTTCCCGTTCTGATGCTATCATGGTGTGGGGCAGTGTCGGGCGGGCTGCTCCGGCGGGTCTCTCTCGGTCCAGTCTCCCACAACCCAGGGGACTTAAAGGTCTGGGGCGAGGGCAGGCGGTCGCCGCTAGTCGGTCTCCGCTGGTGGCCCCGGGACAGATCCCCCCCCCCACCAGCCCCCCAAGCTTGATCCCCCCCGCAGCCCCTCCCCCCCCCGCAGCCCCAGACCAAATTGACCCCCATCCCGAGTCTCCCCGGGTGCTGTCCAGGCACAGAGCGTACAGTTCACTTCCCCGAGTCCCACTCCCCGTCCCCACTCCAAGTGCCCTCACAGCCCACCCAAAACCCCGGGCAGGGGCTACCGCTTCCGGTCCCTATTCTAACTCGGGGGGTGGGGGGGTCGCTGGTGTGTGTAGAGTGCCACTCAGTGATTTGTGGTTGGCTCCCGTTCGTGGCCTTACTTGCTTATATGCGACTGCTGTCTAAGTATAACAAAGTGCCATGTGGGATGTGTGTTATGTGTCCACAATGAGCGTTACCAGCTTTCTTGGGGGTTGTGTGCTCAGGCCAGTGGTTGCATGAGCTGCCCATCCATTATCTGCTCAAACGCGCTGTGTGCTATCCTCACAATATGGACCTTGAGAGGCCTCTTGTTCGTGTGAAATGCTCCTCTGAATGGGCGGCCGCGGCATCACGCACAGCCCAATATTGGCAATAGGCCTATGCTTCTGGGATAGGGCCAGTGAGCTTCGCAGTTAGCACTGTTGCAGTTCAGTTATCGCAATCTAGGGGACTAGGATCAATGGGTTCAGGAGGGACTGACTTCTAGGGTTATCCTCCGCTGGGGGGGGGGGGGGGGAGGGGGGCACAACGAGTACTACAGTCACGGTTACATGGGGCACCGCGGGGCAGGGAGCCAGGGACGTCCTGCCCGGCAGAGGAGGCGGCTCCGTTGATGTTCATGGGGTTGCTTCGTCCTCCCACCCCACCTATGCTAAACTATCCCGCTAGGGGTCTGCTGCTCCCCAGCTCCCAGGACCACCCCAGTACCTCGCGGTCCGGTCGGTACCGGACCGCTCATGCTCCCTGTTCCAGGGTCACTCCTCCGCTCCGCCCGGTCCACCCCACATCCTGGGTGTCTGGGCATCTTCTCTCCTTGTCGCGGGCGGGTGGTCCTCCATGCCCGGGTCCTGTCTGGGTGCCAGTGGGGTGTCCAGGAGCCAATTGCGGACCCGGATGCTCGGCAGTCTGAGGGTCCTCAGTGCCCTGGGGATATCGTCGGGCCAGCGCACCTGGATCCACGTGTTGCCGTGCTTGATTTGAAGGCTGAAGGGGAAGCCCCATCGGTAAGGGATCCCCCTATCTCGCAGGGTGGTCGTGAGGGGTCGGAGGGCACGTCTGGCATCCAATGTGAGGCTGGAGAGGTCCTGATAGAGGGTTACTTCTGAGCCTCGGAACTGGATGCTCTCTGTGTCCCTGGCAGCTGCCATTAGTTTCTCCTTAAGACTGTACGCGTGGAGGCAGCAAAGGACATCGCGAGGCCTGCTGTCTGGGCGCTGGGGCCCCAGTGCCCTGTGCACGCGGTCAAACTGGATCTCCCTGGGGCACTCCTGGCCCAGGATCTGTTGGAAGAGGGCCCGCAGGGTGTCAGGCAGAGGAGCTGTATCGGGCTCTGGGAGTCCCCGGATCCGAATATTCTGCCGCCGACTCCTGTTTTCCAGGTCTTCAACCTGGCGTCGGAGGGATAGCAGCATGTTCCCTTGTCTCGTGGTCGCCAGTTCCGCGGCCCGGTGTTGCGTGCGGCTGGCCTGCGCCTCAGTCTCCAGGGCCTCCACTCTCACCTCAACCGCCGTCAAATCAGTCCGCAAGGCCGTGATCTCCTCCCTGATAGCCGTCCGGAGTTCCTTCAGGAGGCCGCCCGAGTCAGCTTTGGTAAGCATTTGGGTTGAGATCCTGGCCAGCTCCTGCCTGATCTGGGTCAGCGTGTCGTCTGGGAGGGAATCCCCCATGCTATCTTGGCTCGGGGATCCGGGCGCCATTTTGTCCGGCGGTCCGGAGCTGCCCTGTGTGCTCGGTGTGCAGATGAAGCTGTCCATCGTGCCCGTGTGGCGGCGTGGGGAGCCACCCTGGGCCTGGGATTTTTTGTTTCGGACCATTTTGGATTATTTTGGATCGTTTGGGCCGCTATTTATTTGCTATTTGTTAGCCAGGGGGTGAGGAGCTCGGTCCCTACACGTCCTGCTGCATGCTCAGCTCGGCCACGCCCCCCAGCCATCAAACTATTAACCTTGCCCCTGCATCTATCCAAAGCCGCGTAGTCCCGGGCGTGCCTCCAGCGCAGCCGCGGGACCATTTCCGACCATACCAACATGACCCCGGGAAGCAGATCAACCAGCCTGTTAAGGTCCTGCTTCATCCACTTTACTAGCCTCCGCTGCGGAATGAGGCCCAAGTCGTTGCCCCCCCGCATGTAGTACCAACATGTCGGGCCTTACCCCGCTTGCCACCTTCCGCAACACCACCCCGCATATATCCCTCCAGCAATATCCCCTGTACCCAAGCCATTGTATTGCCAACTGGTCCTTTGGAAAGCCCAGCTGCTGGCCTTTCGCTCGAGCTGCAGCCCTCCTGGCGGCCCAGAAGACGAAGGAATGGCCCACGATCCAAGCAACACGACCTGGGGAAGGAGGAAAAGAACAGTATAAATACCCCCCGGGCCCAACAGAGTGCCCCCTCCCCCCACTAGCGCCCTAGCTAGCACTCCAATAAACCTAAACGAATATAAGATCGAAACCTGACAGACTCCCATCTCCCGATCCTCTTGACCAGTTCGTCCTCCAACCCCAGGCGCGCGGCCTCTGTGGCTGCTCCAATGCGAAATGAGTGGGTGCCGTAGGCGCTCGCACTCAACCCCAGCCGTACCAAGCCCTTCCGGAAAACTTTAGTGAATTGGAAGCGGGATAGCGACGAGCCGTCCGCATGCACCAAGAACGACCCGTCCACTATCGGCCTCCGCTCCAAGTAGTGCACCACCGCAGCCACTGGACACAAGGTCGAACCCGGCAGGGGGCCCAGGGTCACGTCCCTGCCTGCCCCTTTGACGTCAGTCTTAGACCTGGCCAGGTGCACCACCAACTTTCCTTCAAGTATGCAAACCCCCGATGCCTGTATGCCCCCTGATGCCGACCGTGTGGCACTCACCAACTCACCAATCCTGAAGGCCCCGAAAAAGGCCAGGAGGAATGCCGCCGTAAACAGAGCCACTTCAAACCCATCGAAGCAGATGTCAGGCAAGGCCCGAATCAGACCCCCCAGCACCCGTACCGACACCGGGCGCCTAGCGTCCGGCACCCTACGTCCCCTCCGGTAGCCCTTAAGGGCCTGCCGTATAACAAAAGTTTTTGTAAGGTCCTCCCCCCCGCGGAGCTTGAACCAAAAGGCCATTGCCGCCATGGTCCTGTCCACTACCGCCGGAGACGCACCGCTTGCCAACAAATGGAAGATGAACCACAGGAAGGCGTCCAGCGGTGGCTCCCCTGACGCTCGCCTCCCCAGCCCGTCCCAGGAACGCTCCCATGCACCCCAGACCTTACTGTAGGCGGCCCAGGTGGCCGGTGTGAGCGACGCTTCCACAAGTCCTCCAAGCATGACGCTCCTAACTGCCACATCTCGTCCGGGCACGCCAGGCCCACGTCCAGCGCCTCCGGGGCCACCGTCCGGAACCTGGACCACTGAAAACGAGACAGAGCATCAGCCACCTCGTTCAAGTACCCTGGTACATGTCGCGCGCGAAAGACCACATTAAGGGACATGCACAGCAAGACAAATCGCCGCAACAACGCCACCACTGGCCTAGACGCTGCGGACAGGTTGTTAACCGCATGCACCACGGACATGTTGTCCGAGAAAAAGACCACTTTTTGGTCCCGCAAGCTATCCCCCCACAAGGCCAACGCCACCACCAACGGGAACAGTTCCAGAAAGGCCAAGTTACGCATGAGGGGGCTCTGCCCCCACGCCACCGGACACTTTTCTGCGCACCATTGTCCACCGAAGTAGGCCCCAAACCCCACGCTGCCCGACGCGTCAGTGAACAGCTCTAGCTCGGCTGTCGACACGCCTTCCCGTCGGAAGAACACCGTCCCGTTGAAATCCCTCAAGAAGGTGTCCCACACGACCAAGTCAGCCCGCATAGACGAGGATACTCGTATGAAATGGTGTGGAGACCGGGCCCCAGCCGTAGCCGCTGACAAGCTGCGGCTAAACACCCTACCCATCGGGATCACCCGGCAGGCGAAGTTGAGCATCCCTATCAACGACTGCAGTTGCCGAAGCGTCACCTTACGCGCCTGCCTCACCGCGCCCACTTTGGACCGTAGCGCCTCCAATTTGGACAGCGGCAGACGGCATTCCCCAAGCTCAGAATCGATCTCCAAACCCAAGAAGCTAAGGCACCCGGTCGGGCCCTCCGTCTTCTCCGCCGCTAGCGGCACCCCAAATCGGCCAGCCACCCATTCGATGGTCCTCAGCAGGTGCAGGCAAGCCGGGGAGCCAGCCGGCCCCACACAGAAAAAATCATCCAAGTAATGTACCACCGCCCTGTCCCCCGCCTCAACCCGCACCACCCATTCAAGAAAAGAACTAAACTTTTCGAAATAGGAGCAAGAATGTGCCTCCCATTGGGAGGCACAAATCCACATAGTAGCCCCCTTCGAAAAGACATCCCAGCAGGTGATGACACGCCGGGTGGACAGGGAGCAGCCGAAAAGCCGCTTCAATGTCAACCTTTGCCATAAGAGCCCCACGACCAGCCTTCTTCACCAGCTCGACCGCCTGGTCGAATGATGCATAAGAGACCGAGCACAGCTCCTTATCAATGTCATCGTTAACTGACCTGCCCTTAGGGTACGACAGGTGGTGAATGAGCCGGAACTTCCCGGGCTCCTTCTTAGGGACCACTCCAAGAGGGGAAACCCGAAGGCCCTCTACCGGCGGTACCGGAAACGGCCCAGCCATCCTACCCAACATAACTTCCTTACCCAGCTTGTCCCGTACCACCCCTGGAAATTCCGCCACTGATTTTAGATTACGTGGGTGCCCCATGCTCTCCCTAGCATGGAACGGGATAAAGAAACCCTGCCCGAACCCGGCCCTGAGGAGCTCGGCGTCCGCCCTATTACCGTAGCGGCTTAGCCAGGGTTCCATCGCGTCTAGCCTCACTGGGGTTAGTCCCCTGGGCAGCGGAAGCCCCTCCACCGCCAACCGCGGACCCGGCTCCCGATCCCCCAGACTTACCCTTCTTGAAGCAGCACTGCAGCCCATGTGCCCCCCCGCAGCCGGAGCATTCATGCTTAAATCGTCAGGAAGCACCCCATTTGCATTGGCCTTCATTGAACAGCCAGCAGAGTCCCTTTTGCGAGGCGGCCGACGAGGCGGACTGTCCTTTTGCGCCAGCCGCATGCTGAAAGGCCCTCGCCTTCTGCGCCATCATCAGCTTCATCCAGAGAGGCAGGTCCATCTGGTCCCACCTCATACCGGGATTAGCCGCCAACCGCTGTCGGAACTGCTCGTCATACCGCCACCATGCCAGCCCGCCATAGGTGCGGTATGCCTCCCAAATCCCGTCCAAGTAGCAGAACAAGGAAGAGCAGACGCCCGGTGACTTTTCCCCTATCACGCTGGCCAAGACACAAAACGCCCTCAACCAGTTCCCAAAGGATTTCGGTATCTTGCGATACTTCTTCCGCTTCTCCTCCTCCTCCTTCTTCTCATCTTTTTTATTTTCCTCCTTGAGGTCAATAAATTCCTCCAAGGGAAGGAGAGAGAAGATCTCTAAGTACTCCCCCTTCCAGATCTTGTCTTTCACCTCCTGTTTAAGGTGGACCCCGAGCGGGCCAGCAAACGATACGCATGCGTGCTGCCTTGCCGCATCCGACACCCCCCCAGTCAGTTCCGCCCGCTCGTTCCCAGCATCTCCTGCGCCGGGTGCGGCCCCTGCCTCTACACTGCTTGCCGGCGCCGCCGGGGTCCCCACCCCAGGCCCACTAGCCGCTACCCCCTGCGCCCACACCTGCCCAACGCTCACCCCTGAACCACCCCCCGCCCCCAATGAGTGGAGCAGTGATTGTAGTGTTTGTATTAGCGTGTCTGAGTGCAATGATCCGTTGGACTCACCGGCCAAGCCCCCAGAACCGGAAGCGCCCGGGGCTGCGATGGGAACTGCTGTGCCTCCACGAAGGGCAACGTCCACTGAAGTCCCGCCAACCGGGGAGCTCACCCGGTGCCTCCTGAACACTGATGAAGAGCGGCTCCGCGACCTGAAACGAGGAGAAGAAGTCCTGGGCAGGGTGCACTGTTGCCCAGCAGCCCTCCCGTCCCGACCCAGGGAGCGCCTGCCGACCAACAAGGCCTCCCGGCACCCGCTGTCCTGTCGCTGCTTTCCAGGGGTCACACCCCGCGGGCTACGACTCCTACCGACACCACCTAAAACCTGCCCCCGTCGACCATGCCTGGGGGACCCCCCCTACCTCCCGCGGACCCACTAGACGAAGATCGACGTCGCCGCCTCTCGAAATGCCTACCGGCCCTAGCGCACCTAACTGGGGAGGGACTCCCCCTGCTAGACCCAGAACCCGACCTAACACCGGGCCGACCCCGCCTACGACCCCCCCTCTCAGCCCCTGAACTACTAAGGGCCCCACCCTCCTCACCCCCACTGCGCCCTGAAAAACTGCCCCTACGCTTCCCCCCTAACCTCCGCTACCCCCTGCCCAGCCCTCCTTGCCAAACCCCCTGACCTACCAGAGGGAAGAGCCCGCTGCCTGCCCTCCCCCCCTACCTCCCCTTCTCCGGCCTCCTTACCACTGGACCCCTGTGCCACTACGGCCCGACCACCTCCCGCCCCCTTCTGCCCTCGGCTAACCGGCCCCACCACCCCCACTACCAGTCTCTTAGGGGAAGCCCGACCCCCCTTTCCCCCTACAGCCTGGGCCCTGTCCTTCCCACGAGCACCCTTAACACCAGCCACATCATGGGGGGCCCCTTGAGGATCCCAAGCACTTGCCTGCTGCTTCCGGCTCGCCAGGGGCCCTCTCCGGGCCGTCCTGCCCTGGGCCCCGTCCTTCCCGGCCTCCAGTGGAGTGGGTGCCCTCCCGGGCTGCATCCCAGATGGGCCTGGCCCTGGAGAGGGCCGTTCATCAGCCGCACGCCTCCGCACGCCAGGTGCCACCCCACCCGGTCCGGGGTGCGCACCGTCAGCCTCTTCAGCCGCCACCCGCCGGGAAGCACCTCGCCTAGGCCCGGGCCGCACCGCGGGAGGCGGGGCCTCAACCACGGGGTCCGCGGGCCTGCTGCACGTGCCGCTTCCACCCGCGGCCTCCATTCCGCCGTCACCTCCATCCTCCAGTCCCGATCCAGGACTCAGACGCCGCGGAGGCCTCCTGGCCCGTTGTGGCCTCTCTCCGCCGCCATCCCTCTCCGCCGCCGCCGTTAGGATCTGGTCCAGTTGGGCCCGAACCCAGCCCGCATCCTGTCGCAGCGCCGCCGTCCGGATTCCAGCCAGTAACCTTTCCACCTCGTCCATGGCCCTGCAGAGGAGACAAAAAGGAAAAAACCCTACCCAGCCAAGCAGTGAACACGAAGTGCACACAAGCTCGGCTAGGTAAGAAATTAAATGTGCTCTGCCTAAAATGGCTGCCTATTTAAGTAGACCAGCCCTATTACCCACAACCACCCAGTCCTGGCCGGCTCCTCCTAAGCCCGCCTCCTAACCCCTGTCAAGGCCCTCCTCCGCTAAGCTGCGCTTTGGCTCCTTGGGGCTACAGTTTATCTTCTGCTCTGTAAATTGAACTTTAAAGAGACACTGTAGGCACCCAGACCACTGTGGTCCTTGCTGCTGGCCCAGCAGTAATGGGACTAAGCGCAGGACTTCTCTTTTTGTATTTGTATTTACTTTGTATCACAGAGCCTGGTTACAATGCTGCTGCCCATCCCATGTGTTCCCTATTAAGGGTTAATAAGTATATAGGGGTGTATATAAAAAATACCCCTCTCTGTCTCATTAGAGATATCTTTGCCAGAAGCTCAAGGAAGCAGGCTGAAGGGTCAGTGTTAGGACCCGCTTAGGGGGGTCTGCCTTGACGTTGGCAGGCGGGCATTCCCTCCTGTGGCCATTGGAGCAACTAAATGACAAACTCCATTTGTCTAAATATACATAGGGATTAAGGAGAGAGCGCAGGTAACTTTTTCTTTTCTTTGGTTTCTACCCAGACCACTTCAGCTCATTGAAGTGGTCTGGGTGCAATGTCCCATGTCCCTTAACTCTGCAATCGTAATTCTTGCAGTTATTGACAAAACTGCAATAATTACTATCCAGGGTTAACTCCACCTCTCGTGGCTGTCTACCAGACACTAGAGGGCTTCCAGGTTTGAAATGGACCTTTGTTCAGTTATCTGACACTGGACGTCTTCACACTCTGCATAAGGACCTCCAGTGTCAGATTTTTTTCCCTGTAGGAAAGCATTGAATAATTTTTGGGGGGGAAATAGTAATGCGAGCGTGGCCATTGCCATGCATGCGCATTAGGTCTTGTCCGCTGGCTGACGTCGGTGGGGGAGGTGCGTGGGGAGAGCCTGGATTCAGGTAAATGACTGAAGGGGTTTTAAACCCTTCAGCCCCGAGGGAGTGGGGCACTGTAGGATTCTATAGTGCCAGGAAAACTGCTTTAATCACACAGAAAGCTCCTGCAGGGTCTAGCAAACTATCTAGCAAACAAAGCAGGAGATACGAAAATCTAAATTAAGCAGAATTTGCAATAAAGTAAGGATAAACATTAGATGACTCTAAACAGGAAGTGTTTAGGAAGGCTGTGCAAGTCACATGTAGGGAAGATGTGGCTGGGGCTGTATAAACAGGGATTTAACTCCTAAATGGCAGTGAACTGAGCAGTGCACTGCAGGGACTGCAGGGATATGATCTGTACACTAAAAATGCTTCATTAAGCTAAAGTTGTTTTGGTGACTATAGTGTCCCTTTATGGCATGTGTGGGTGATGTGGGTGTAGGTGTCATAAGTGGGGGTGTCACTTAGGTTAGAGGTAGGGTGGGGTCATATAAATAGCAGTCATTTTGTCTCCCTACCTCAGCCATCTTAGAATTAACGGCGTGATAACATCTTTCTGCACTTACCACTGCTTGTCTCACAGGCAAGGGCATGGATATTGATTCAATCTTCGCTGCCCTCCGGGCTGAGGCCCTTCAAGATGGTGGCCGGCACCTGCAGTCCCAGCTGGTACGGCTGCAGGGTGCTGCTGTTTTGGCTGCTCCCTCTGACAGCACCCATGGGAACCAGCGCCGTCGCGCACATCCCCCTGCCCGGTGTAGCCCCTCATGGGAGGGTCGGGTGAGGGAGATGAGTAGGAGCCCTGTCGCCGGCCCGCGCGCCAGGTTCCCCGCGGCCGCGGGCAGCACAGCTTCCCGCGCTCCCAGCACCTCCTCTCATGCGGCCGCACGCCGGGTTAGTGCCGGCCATGCTGCTTAGCGGCTCCCCCCCCCCGGTCTCGCGGGCTCGGCGGAGGGGGGCCGCGAGACCTCAGCACGTCACCGCGTCGCAGACTGCGCAGCAGGCACCAATCACCCGGTCGGCCCTGGCGGGATCTCCGGCGATGCAGAGGCAGGTGACCCCCTCTTCTGGACAGGTGAGTAGGCCGCAGGTCGGCAGGGCTGTCTCCAGGGGGATGGGGGGTTCTGGGGGAAGGGAGCATGGATCACCTAATTCTCTTCACAGCCCCCCCCCCTGCTCTCCCTCCCCACTCTGTCTCCCCTGGGGCTGCACCTGCTCATGCATCTGCTGTGCTACCATCTTTATCTGGCCCCATGGCAGCTGGGTCACACTCTGCCCCCCCCTGGGTCTGCCCCTACCCTTCTCCCTTCCTCCTCAGCTGCCCCCATCATGGCTGGGGCCCTTACAGGGTCTCCTGGGCCTGCCCCTCTTAATTTCCCTGTCTCACCAGCTGGCCCACTCATGGCTGGGGCCCAGCCTGGATTCCCTGGCCCCCCTCATACCGGGTCACCCCACACTTATCCTGGCACTCTCACAGATGGGGCCCACTCTGCCCCCACTGGGCCCTCTCCTACCGGTTTCCCTCCTGCAGGGGTGGGTGGGCTGGGTTCCATCTCACCTGTATTGTCTTCACAGATTACCCCTGGTAGACTCACGGTTCGGTTTCCTGACGCTGTGACTGGTGCAGTTCCTCCTGCGGTCGAGTTCCAGCGGGGCCGTTGCAGTCTAGTGGGCAGTGTGTGGTTCCACAGATGCCTTCGCATTCAGTTCCTGCCAGTGAGTATATTGGGTTAACGGGGTTGGGGTCGGGGGGTATTGGCGCAGTCATCCCAGATTGGGATTCGTTGCTGCAAACTATGAGACATGTTTACATTTCGGCTTACATGTGTTGGTCAGGCCCGCTGGGCCTCCATTTGACACCGGAATTGCGTGCCAAGATAGATAAAGGGGAATTTGTGGACATTTCATGTCGGGTTTATGGCAGGTTAGGCTGGTGGCAGTATGACGAGCAGTTCCGCCAGCGCTTAGCGGTTCGGCCTTCCCTGTGTTGGGATCAAATGGATATCGTTTGTGGTTGGCCATCATGACCCGCCCGGCTTCACATCAGGGGGGCCTTTCGTCCTTTCTTGGGGGGGCCGGCGCGGGGTCCTCACCTACAGCGTCGGCCAGTCAGCGTAGAACAGGTTGTTGTGGGCAATATAATGACGGCCAGTGTAAATTCGGCACAGGTTGTCGTTTCAAGCATGAATGCTCCGGCTGAGGCGGGTCACACCCCGCTTCCAGATGTTTTAAACGGGGCAGGATCGGCGAAAAAGGGGATGCCATGGGCGCTAAGAGCGAAGACGCCTGTGGACGTTGACGTGATGCAACCGTGGCTAAAACATTATAGGAACAAAAAGGCGGCTGCCTTACTACTGGAAGGTTTTAAGTATGGTTTTTGGATTCCCCATCGGGCTCGTTCGGCTTCCGGGACGTGCCAGAACGTGCCGGAACCTGCGTTCTGTTGCTGACCACCCGGGGGTGGTCAGGGACAAGCTGGCTAAGGAAGTGGTGTTGGGCTGCATGGCTGGCCCTTTTCGGGACCCACCCCTCCCCGATCTCCGGGTATCGCCGTTAGGCAT
This sequence comes from Pelobates fuscus, assembly GCF_036172605.1. Taxonomy (NCBI): domain Eukaryota; kingdom Metazoa; phylum Chordata; class Amphibia; order Anura; family Pelobatidae; genus Pelobates; species Pelobates fuscus. Next base: position 12,028,963 of record NC_086327.1, read on the forward strand.
CGTACCCAAGAGAGAGCCTGGACAATTTTGGTTAATTCATCATCTATCGCACCCCCAAGGGGGTTCCGTGAATGATGATATTGCCGCAGAGCTGTGCCGGGTTTCATACACTTCGTTTGATGCAGCGGTGTGTATGGTTAGGGCCGCGGGCCCCGGTGCGCTCAGGGCAAAAAACGACATTGAGTCGGCCTTTCGCCTCCTACCGGTTCACCCGGAGTGTCATCATCTTCTAGGGTGTTCTTTTGAGGGGCAATTTTACGTGGGTTGTGCAATATCCTGTTTTTATTTTGAATTTTTTTAGCTCCTTCCTGGAATGGGTAGTGAGAGCTGAGTCTGGTTACGACTCAGTGCTTCACTACTTACATGATTTTCAAGTGTGTAGGTCCCGCAAATTCCCCGATATGCGTGCACATTTTGCAATCAGTAGCCGACGTGGCCTGTGGGTTCGTCGTGCCACTGGCGCCCGACAAAACGGTTGGCCCTTCCCTGTGCTTGTGCTTTCTTAGAATTGAGATTGATTCTGTTATCAGGGAATGTCGGCTCCCGGCGGACAAATTGGAGGATCTGCGGGGGGCCGTACGGGAGGCGAGCTCCCTACGGAAGATTACTTCACAACGACTTTAATCCCTCCTTGGCAAGTTGAACTTTGCCTGTCAGATTATGCCTATGGGAAGAGTGTTTAACCGGCGCTTAGCTGCCGCCACAGCAGGAATCTCAAAATCATTCCATTTTATCCGCTTAACCAAGGCGCTCAAGGAGGACTTGGCAGTATGGGCGGTTTTCCTAGATGGGTATAATGGCAGGTCCTACTGGCAGCAGCCAGAGGTTACGAATTCGGTGCTACACCTGTTCACGGATGCTGCGGGTTCATCGGGATTTGGGGCTATCCTGGGGACGCAATGGTGCGCGGAACCTTGGCCTGAGGCTTGGGTTGCTTCTGGCCTGACCAAGTTCTTGGAGTTCTTCCCCATCGTGGTGGCAGTTCATTTGTGGGGGCTGGAGATCAAGGACCGGCGTGTCGTTTTCCATTGATATAACTTGGGGGTGGTGCAGGCCATTAATAATTTAACGGCCTCCTCCCCTCCGGTGGTCAGGCTCTTGCAGCATCTGGTTTTACGGTGCTTGTCTTTGAACGTGTCATGCCGCTCTGTGCACATTCCAGGTGTTGTGAATACAACGGCTGACGCTCTTTCTCGTTTTCAATGGCAGGTATTTCGATCGGCCGCTCCGGAAGCGTATATAGAAGGTCTCTCCTGTCCCAGAGAACTTTGAGATAAGGGAATGGATTCGGTCTTCAGTGTCAGAGGCGACATGGGTCCGGTATGGTAAGGCCTGGGGGGATTGGGTCGCGCTCGAACAGGATCACGGTGGGTATGTCTCCTCCGCCAAAAGGGTTCAGGGTCTGTTACGCTTGCTCTGGTTCTGGGAGGCAGGGTGTTCCCCAGCTACTGTGTCGGGGAAGCTATAGGGCCTTAGTTTTTGGTTCAACTTAACTCAAGTACCTGATGTTACAAAAGACTGCATGGTTAGGCTTGCGATGCGCGGTTGGCGTAGGGGCCCGCGAGTGCGGGATTCTCGGAGGTCGGTTTCAGGCGCGCTACTGCTGTGAATCGCCTCGGTCCTACCCCGGGTCTGTTTTTCCGCTTCGGAGGCCCGATTGTTTCTGGTGGCGTTTACTTTTGACCTTTTTGGGGCCCTTCGGATCAGTGAACTCGTGAGCCCTAGCAGGGGGACCCCTGGGGGGTTGTTATTTCACGATTTGTTCATCACGAGTGGTACAGTGCGATTCTTGTTGCGTCGGTCCAAGACTGACGTTTTTGGCAAGGGGATGTGGGTTACCCTCTGCGCCATCCCGGATTCGGCAGTTGCCCCGTCTCGGCATACCAATCCTACTGTTCCGGGTGTCGCGGGCCCGCTGTTAATTCATGAGGATGGTGCATACTTATCTCGTTTTCAATTTCTCAGGGTATTTCGCCTGGCCCTAGATCGGCTGGTAATCCCAAGCAAGTACTTTGGGGGTCATTCCTTCCGGATTGGGGCAGCAACGGAAGCCTCTCGTCTGGGTTTCTCTGATCAAGCTATTCAGAGGATTGGCAGGTGGGAATCGGGGAGGTTTCAGTCCTATGTACGGCCTACGCGTCTAATCGGTCCCCCCCTTTTGTTTTCTCCACAGGGCCCGGCCAAAGGATCTGGCTGATCGGGCATTCATATATCTACTGGGCTCATCTGCGGGCAGGGGTACGCCCGGGTGGGACACGTCTTGGAATTCCTCGGGAGCTGGCGGAGGTCCAATGGTTCGGTTTCGGGGGCATGAGATGGGGCCAGCTCTTGCCGGAGGTTGTACAGTTGGCGACTTTCCTGGGGGCCCCTGATGTATTGGTGGTACATCTGGGTGGCAATGATCTGGGGGCTCTGGCTGCTTGGGGTCTGGGTGAACTGATTAGATGGGACTTAACGCGCTTGCGAGTACGGTTCCCGCAGCTTTGCTTAGTTTGGTCGGGGATAGTGTCCAGGAACTATTGGAGGCACGCGCGCGATCAAGGAGCTATTGAGCGTTGCAGGGTAAAAATTCATAAGAGGGTGTCTAAATTTGTGCTCGCCGTCGGAGGCGTTACAGTGCGACACCATATATTCGAACGTGAGGCGACGATTTATTTTCGCCCGGACGGGGTCCACCTGACCGACGTGGGGTTGGACTTATTTAACTTAGCGCTGCAGAATGCGTTGGAGCAGGCCATTGCGTTGGTGGGGAGTCGCGTCCGCTGATTTAGGCTTAAATACAGCTGGTGCAAGTGGCGGGTATGGTCCTTGCCGAACCAGTTGGGAAAAGGAGTACACTGGATGAAGGAATGCTGGGTCTGGTCCCTCCCCTAACCTCGGGAAATGTTTTGGTATTTGGACGTGCCCTCCATGCCAGTAAAAGCGTCCAGGGGTTGGGGAATTGGAGGGCCAAGGTGAAGGCCAGATAGCTTGGACGAGGGGAGAGGGCAGGTGCCCTGGAAGGGGGTACTCCAAAAAAGTTATTATGGTCCGGTTGACAAGGACGGGTTTTGAGTTATATATATGCTCATATTAAAAGGATAGTTTGAATTGGTTTATACATTTATACTTATTATATATATATATAAATAAGGCTGTGGCCTGTTTATACCACATTTTTGTTTCTTGGTTTTAATTGGTAAAAGGGGAAGGTGGGGGGATCGGTTGGTGAATATAGTGGGCACCACACAATAACTGAGTGTATAACAGAGCTCCACAGCAATAATACTCCCAGTAATGGTCCTGAATGTATAACAGAGCCCCACAGTAATAATACTCCCAGTAATGTGTCTGAGTGTATAACAGAGCTCCACAGCAATAATACTCCCAGTAATGTGTCTGAGTGTATAACAGAGCCCCCCAGCAATAATACTCCCAGTAATGTGTCTGAGTGCATAACAGAGCTCCACAGTAATAATACTCCCAGTAATGTGTCTGAGTGTATAACAGAGCTCCACAGCAATAATACTCCCAGCAATGTGTCTGAGTTTATAACAGAGCTCCACAGCAATAATAATCCCAGTAATGTGCCTGAGTGTATAACAGAGCTCCACAGCAACAATACTCCCAGTAATGTGTCTGAGTGTATAACAGAGCCCCACAGCAATAATACTCCCAGTAATGTGTCTGAGTGTATAACAGAGCCCCACAGCAATAATACTCCCAGTAATGTGTCTGAGTGTATAACAGAGCCCCACAGCAATAATACTCCCAGTAATGTGCCTGAGTGTATAACAGAGCTCCACAGCAATAATAATCCCAGTAATGTGCCTGAGTGTATAACAGAGCTCCACAGTAATAATACTCCCAGCAATGTGTCTGAGTGCATAACAGAGCTCCACAGCAACAATACTCCCAGTAATGTGTCTGAGTGTATAACAGAGCCCCACAGCAATAATACTCCCAGTAATGTGTCTGAGTGTATAACAGAGCCCCACAGCAATAATACTCCCAGTAATGTGTCTGAGTGTATAACAGAGCCCCACAGCAATAATACTCCCAGTAATGTGTCTGAGTGTATAACAGAGCTCCACAGCAATAATAATCCCAGTAATGTGCCTGAGTGTATAACAGAGCTCCACAGTAATAATACTCCCAGCAATGTGTCTGAGTGCATAACAGAGCTCCACAGCAACAATACTCCCAGTAATGTGTCTGAGTGTATAACAGAGCCCCACAGCAATAATACTCCCAGTAATGTGTCTGAGTGTATAACAGAGCCCCACAGCAATAATACTCCCAGTAATGTGTCTGAGTGTATAACAGAGCCCCACAGCAATAATACTCCCAGTAATGTGTCTGAGTGTATAACAGAGCCCCACAGCAATAATACTCCCAGTAATGTGTCTGAGTGTATAACAGAGCCCCACAGCAATAATACTCCCAGTAATGTGTCTGAGTGTATAACAGAGCTCCACAGCAATAATACTCCCAGTAATGTGTCTGAGTGTATAACAGAGCCCCACAGCAATAATACTCCCAGTAATGTGTCTGAGTGTATAACAGAGCCCCACAGCAATAATACTCCCAGTAATGTGTCTGAGTGTATAACAGAGCTCCACAGCAATAATACTCCTGGTAATGTGTCTGAGTGTATAACAGAGCTCCACAGTAATAATACTCCCAGCAATGTGTCTTTAACCCCTTAAGGACACTTCTGGAATGAAAGGGAATCACGACATGCTACACATCAAACAGAGATTATCACACAGAGATTAATTACTACATAGAGCAAGGAGTTATTACATAGAGCATGGAGTTATTACATAGAGCATGGAGTTATTACATAGAGCAAGGAGTTATTACATAGAGCATGGAGTTATTACATAGAGCAAGGAGTTATTACATAGAGCAAGGAGTTATTACATAGAGCATGGAGTTATTACATAGAGCAAGGAGTTATTACATAGAGCATGGAGTTATTACATAGAGCATGGAGTTATTACATAGAGCATGGAGTTATTACATAGAGCATGGAGTTATTACATAGAGCATGGAGTTATTACATAGAGCAAGGAGTTATTACATAGAGCAAGGAGTTATTACATAGAGCAAGGAGTAATTACATAGAGCATAGTGCATTTGCCAAGAATCCCCTATTATACATCGTACATGGAGCACATAATCTAAAACATAAAGAATACTTATTATACAAAACACAAAGATTATTGTAGAGAGAGCTGAACGGCCTTTTAAAAATAGAGTTAAAGCTTTGTACATGGAGAGCTGAGTTTATTACATCGAATATCCTTATTGCAGGGAACTTGGAGAAATATCTCACAAAGCTGACGTTACGTATAATCGGTCGCATATTGTAACCTGAAAATGACTTTCAGACGCTGTGTTTTATATTCTGTGTATTAATCCCTGAAATAAGATATTGATAGTATGACAATATTTGACCGTGAGCGTTACCTTTACTTTAAGCTAGTTTTAAAGTAGACACTGGAAATCACCTTTTTGTTTGTAGATTTTTAATGTTACAAAGTTCCTCAGGGTTTTATATTTAAATAACCCTCGGTATTGCAATTATTAACATGTTTTTTGGTTTTTTTTTTTAATTCTTTATTTTTGGTTTGTCAGAAAATGCGAGAACACGTCTTGTGCATATTAATCGGTTTGCGCAGAAATCGTCCAATGCTTACACAGTATTGTTGTTACATGGCAAAGTTTCATTGCTTACACAGAAGCCAAATATAGACAGTTAGTATTAGTGTCTGCACAGTCGGTTTGTGTGGATGCCGACCAGCACTCCCATCAGCTGACATTTTTATAATTTTTTAGTTCAACTCATAGTAAACTTTTGCTCCTTACATGTTTGTTGATCATCTTTCAGGATAGGAAGAAGAAGAAAAAAAAAGAAAAAAGAGAAAGAGAAGGTTGAAAACGTAGCTGGGTAGTAGAGGAGAAAAGGAAGGGAATTAAGGTGGGAGGGGGGGGGGGGTAACGGGGTGAGACCCTCCCTGGCTTTACAAATTACTGGGATATTTAGCACCTGTATCCCACTTGCTGATGGGTATGTGGGTCTGCTCGCTGAGTTTTTGCCACGGGGGGTTTACTACTAGAGGTACGAGTATAGTCTCGGGCCGTTGTTGATATGGGGGGCCTAATCATGGGCTGCTAGAGGCGCGCTCCTTTCGTGGTGTAGTGGGCTCTGCTGCTGGGGGGGGGGGGGGGGGGGGTTCAAGTCCCTCTTTGTAGGTCTGAGTATTCTTCCCACGGTTCCCAGACTTTGAGGAAGCGTGGGTATGTGTCCCGGACCTGAGCTGTCAACCTGTCCATGAGACATGCTTCTTTGATGTTTTGTATTACCTTTTCCATGTGTGGGGTGTCTGCCTGGAGCCACACCAGTGCCAAAGCCCTTCTGGCTGCTAGAGTTATTTTGTTTAGGAGCTTTTGGTCTTTGTTGGGTAGTGAGTCTATCGGTTTGGCTATTAGAAATGTCCATGGATCTGGTCTTATTGGTCGTTTAAGGATTGTTGTCAAGAGTTTGGCCACCTCATCCCAATACCGGGTAAGTCTCGGGCATGTCCACCACATGTGCAGGTAGGTCCCCTTTTCCCCACACCCTCTCCAGCATGTGTCTGTAGGTGTCTTACCCATTCTGTTCAGTTGCACAGGGGTTGTGTACCATCTCATGAGTGTCTTGTAACACTGTTCCTGGTGTACCACACAGATGGAGGACTTGGCTGCCGCCTCCCAGATGTCCTGCCATTCCCCTGCTTCCAGTGTTTGATTGAGGTCTGCTTCCCACTGCAGGATGTATGAAGGTGTTTGTGTGTTCTTTGTGGGTGCGCTTAATTGGACATAGAGACGTGTGATAAGGCCGGTACGCGATTCATCAGACACACAGAGTGTTTCAAAGAAAGTGGGCCGGAGGTTGGCTGCTTGTGCCACCCAGGGGCGGACTGAGAGAGTCCTGGGCCCTCGGGCAAAATTAGGACCTGGGCCCCCTCCAGATAGATATATATACTGTTGTAATGTACCTTGTATTTGCATGTAAAGTGAATGAATGTTTCTGTGTATATTCACTGTAAGTGAATATATGTATGTCTTTGTGTGAGGTATTAGGATTCAAAATATATTTGATTGTATGTGCATGTGAAGTGAATGTATGTTTCTGTGTATACTTACTGTAAGTTGTGTTGGGATATTAGGATTCAAAATATGTTTGATTGTATGTGCATGTGAAGTGAATGTATGTTTCTGTGTATACTTACTGTAAGTTGTGTTGGGATATTAGGATTCAAAATATGTTTGATTGTATGTGCATGTGAAGTGAATGTATGTTTCTGTATATACTTACTGTAAGTCGTGTTGGGATATTAGGATTTAAAATATATTTGATTGTATGTGCATGTGAAGTGAATGTTTCTGTGTATATTTACTGTAAGTGAATATATGTATGCCTTTGAATCCTCATATCCTAACACGAAATGCAGAGTATCTATGAAGGGACACTATAGGCACCCAGACCACTTCCGCTCATTGAAGTGGTCTAGGTACAGTGTCCCAGGTCCCTTAACCCTGTAAAAGAGGGGGGCACTTTAGGAAGCTATAGTGCTAGGGAAAAATAAAAAATGTTTCCTAGCATATAGTTTCCCTTTAAGTAGATAAAAACTGTGGGGAAGGGCAGGGGAATATAGGCTGAAGTGGGTGCTGGGGCATAGAAACTGTAGTGGTTTTAGGGGCTGTAGTGGGGGCAGAGGCTGTATTGGGTATAGAGGCTACAGTGGGGGCAGCGAATAATAGGGGCCATAGTGGGGGTAAGGCGAAATAGTGACTATAGAGGGGGCAGGGGGTAATAGAAGCTATAGTGGGGACAAGGGGTAATAGAAGCTACAGTGGAGACAAGGGGTAATAGAAGCTACAGTGGGTGCAGGGTAGTGATAGGGACTGTGGTAGTTGCAGGGGAGGCATAGGGACTGTGGTTGTTTCAGGGGGATAGGGGCTGTAGTAAGTGCAGACAGCAATAAAGGCAGTAGTGGTTGCAGGGAAAAAGGGCAGTAGTGGGCATGGGAGCTTTCATGGATATAGGGTTGTAGTGGATGCAGGTGTTTAGAGGCTGTAGTTGGTATATCAGCTGTAGTGGGTGTAGAGGCTGCAGGGGTTCTAGTGGTTTTATGGGATATAGGGGCTGTAGTGGGTGCATGGTATATAGAGACTGTAGTGGGTATAGGGACTATAGGAGGTGTAGTGGGGTATTGTACAGCGCTACGGAATCTGATGGCGCTATATAAATAATATAATAATGGATAAGGGCTGTAAGGAATATATAGGCATGCAGTTTGTGCATGCGGTAAAGGGGCTGTAGTGGGTATAGGGACTGCATGGGGTACAGGGTCTGTAGAGTAGGGAGTAGGGGGAAGAAGGGAGTAGGGGGGCAGCAGGGCAGTAGAGGGGCAGCATGGTGTAGGAGAGCAGCAGGGGGGTTGCTGGGGCTAGAGGGGCAGCAGGGGGTAGGGGGACAGCAGGGGGTCTGCTGGGGCTAGAGGGTCGGCAGGGGGTCTGCTGGTGCAGCAGAGGGTAGAGGGGCTGTGGTGGGTATAGGGGTTGTAGTAGGCAGAAGGGCCGCAGGGGTAAGGGCTGCTGGGGGTAGAGGAGTAGCAGGGTGTATGGGGGGCAGCAGGGAGTAGGGGGCCAGCAGGGAGTAAGTGGGTAGAGGGGCAGAAGGGTGTAGGGGGGCCAGCAGGAGGTAGGTGGCAAAGGGGCAGAGGGGCCAGCAGATAGTAGGGGGCAAAGGGGCAGAGGGGCCAGCAGGAGGTGGGGGGGCAAAGGGAGTAGGGGGCAAAGGGGCAGCAGGGTGTAAGGGGGCCTGCAGGGAGTAGGGGGTCGCAGGGGGTTTGCTGGGGCTAGAGGGGCAGCAGGGGGTTGGGGGACAGTGGGGGGTCTGCTGGGGCTAGAGGGTCAGCAGGGGGTCTGCTGGGGTGGTAGAGGGGCTGTAAGGGATAGGGGCTGTGGTGGGTATAGGGGTTGTAGTAGGTAGAAAGGCTGCAGGGGTAAGGGCTGCTGGGGGTAGAGGAGTACCAGGGAGTAGGGGGGGGGGGGAGGGGGGGGTCAGCAGGGAGTAGGGGGCCAGCAGAGAGTAAGTGGGTAGAGGGGCCAGCAGGAGGTAGGGGGACAAGCAGGAGGTAGGGTGGGCAGCACCAGGTAAGGGGGCCAGCAAGGAGTAGGGAGCAAAGGGGCAGAAGGGGTAGCAGGGAGTGTGCTGGGGCTAGAGGGGCAGCAGGGGGTAGAGGGACAGCGGGAGGTCTTCTGGGGCTATAGGGTCGACAGGGGGTCTGCTGGGGCAGCAGAGGGTAGAGGGGCTGTAAGGGGTAGGGGCTGGGGTGGGTATAGGGGTTGTAGTAGGTAGAAGGGCTGCTGGGGGTAGAGGAGCAGCAGGGGGTTGAGGGGCAGCGGGGAGTAGAGGGGCAGCAGGGAGTAAGTGGGAAGAGGGGCAGAAGGAGGTAGAGGGGACAGCAGGGGGTGCCAGCAGGGGGTAAGGGGCAGCAGGGAGTAGGGGGCAGCCAGCAGGGAGTAGGGGGCAAAGGGGCCAGCAGGAGTTAAGGGGGCCAGCAGGGAGTAGTAGGCAAAGGGGCAGCAGGGGGTAGAGGGGTAGCAGGGAGTAGGGGTGCCAGTATAAGGTAGAGGGGCAGCAGGGGGCAGGGGGGCCAGCATTAGGTGGAGGGGCAGCAGGGGGCAAAGGGGCTGCTGGGGTAGATGAGTAGCAGGGGGTAGAGGGGCAGCAGGGGATAGGGGGGCCAGCAGGAGCTAGAGGGACAGCAGGGAGTATGGGGCAAAGGAGCAGTAGAGGGTATAGGGGCTGTAGGGGTAGGGGCTGTGGTAGGTATAGGGGTTGTAGTGGGCTGCAGGGGGTAGAGGAGTAGCAGGGGGTAGAGGGGCAGTAGGGAGGCAGCAGAGGGTAGAGGGGCAGTATGAGGTGAGGAGCAGCAGCATGGGGACAGCAGAGGGTCTACTGGGGGTAGAGGGGCAGTAGGGAGGCAGCAGGGGGTAGAGGGGTGGGGGGGCACCAGGGGGTAGAGGGGTGGGGGGCAGCAGAGGGTCTACTGGGGGTAGAGAGGCAGTAGGGAGGCAACAGGAGGTAGAGGGGTGGGGGGCAGTAGGGGGTAGAGGGGCAGTATGGGGTGAGGAGCAGCAGGGGGACAGCATAGGGTCTACTGGGGGTAGAGGGGCAGTAGGGAGGCAGAGGGGTGGGAGGCAGCAGGGGGTAGAGGGGCAGTATGGGGTGAGAAGCAACAGAGGGTCTACTGGGGGTAGAGGGGCAGCAGGGAGTAGGGGGCAAAGGGGCAGCAGAGGGTAGCAGGGAGTAGGGGGCAAAGGGGCAGCAGAGGGTAGAGGGGCTGTAGGGGTAGGGGCAGTAGGGGGTAGAAGGAAGAGGAGCTGCTGGATGAAGAGGAGCCTTACCTTTGGCCAGAGGGGTGAATCCTTCTCCCAGCAGCACTGGAGCATGCTGTCTCTCACTGAAGTGCTGCCTGTAACACAGATCAGGCAGCTCCGCATGGCTCCCTGACCTTTTGACACATGATGTCATTTCCTCTATCAGGAGCCGGAGCTGCCTGATCAGCACTACAGACAGCCCTCCTGCTCTGCTCACCAGTCAGGCACAGTGAGAGACAGCATAGTGGGTCTTTAGGAGGGCCCTTTAGCTGTCTCTTACTGTGCCTGCCCGAACATGGGGGATATGTATTTTGTAACAGGGGCCCGCGGAGTGCCGTGCGGGCCCCTGACTGACTGCATGCAGGCTGGGGAGATTGTTTAACTCCCCAGCCCAGCTATTACTTTCATGCACGGCAGGCAGGCGGGCGGGCCCCCTAGAGCCTCGGGCCCTCGGTCCATGACCGATTTGCCCGAGTGCTCAGTCCGCCCCTGGTGCCACCGCAGGTGTTTTGGCAAAGTCCCTAAGCTGCATATATCTAAAGTAATCTTTTGTGGTTAGCGGTGCCAGGGTTGTCAGGTTTTCGTAAGTACGGAATACCTTAGCCTGAAATAGTTGGCAGTAGCGTTGGATTCCCGTGTCTTCCAGGCCTCGGAAGTCCCTTGGGGACATTCCTGGGGGGAACGCTTTGTTTCGGAGGTATGGGGTCAGGGGTGATGTGGGGTATGTGAGTGCATATTTATGAGCCGTGGCGTTCCAGATTCTGATGGAATTTAAGATAGCCGGGCAGGTAGTGTGCAAGTCGGGTCGGTCAGCTTTTGGTACCCATATCCAGAATTGCGGCAAGTCTGTTCTCATTAGGAGCGTTTCTATGTCCACCCACCTGTGTCTGTCAGGTGGTGAGTGCCATTCGATTATCTGTGCTAGGTGAGCCGAAAGGTAGTACAGATGGAGGTTAGGCAGGCCTAGGCCTCCTTTGCTCTTGGGAGTGTGCATGGTATGTCTTGCTACTCGGTGTCTTTTCCCTGCCCATACGAAGTTGTCTACTGCTGTTTGGAGTGGTTGTAGGTTGTTTTTTGAGACCGCCACTGGCAACGCCTGGAAAAGGAACAGCAGTTGCGGCATGAGATTCATTTTGATAGTGTGCAGCCTACCCAACCATGAAATGGGTCTATCGTGCCACCTATCTAGGTCCTGTCTTAGGGTGTTTAGCAACTTTTGGTGGTTCTCGGCATAGAGGTCCGCGTAATTTGGTGTGAGTTTGACTCCCAGGTATTTGATGGCCTGTGTACTGATTTTTAGGTTAGTCGTTTGTCGCAGCCACCGGATCTCCTCGTCGGAGAGGCCCAGGGGCATACCCACCGACTTCTCCATGTTTATTTTAAAGCCGGACACTAATTGGTACGCACTTAAGATGCGGATAAGATGTGGGATCGAGTTTGTGGGGTCTGTGATTGTAAGCAGCACGTCGTCCGCATATGCCGAGATTTTAAATTCCTCCGCCTCGATTTTGACGCCCTCAATTCCCCTCTCTGTTCTGATCATATGCAGTAGGGGTTCAAGTGCAAGTATGAACAAGAGAGGGGAGAGGGGGCAACCCTGACGGGTACCGTTTTTAAGATCGAAGGGCCGAGGGGCTGTACCGGGGAGAGAGATTTGGGCTCTGGGGGCCGCGTAAAGCGCTCGGGTGGCCTGTATGAATCTAGGGGGTAGCTGTAGCCTCTCCAGGACCGCGAACATGTAGGGCCACTGGATCCTGTCAAAGGCCTTCTCCGCGTCCAGAGAAAGAATCAGAGAAGGCCTTCGGGTCTCGTTTGCCCACCATATCAGGTCCACTGCGCGTCTTGTGTTTTCGTAAAGTTGCCTGGTCGGGACAAATCCCACCTGATCCGCGTGCACGAGTCCAGTCAGTACTGAGTTGAGTCTGATGGCCAGGATTTTTGCATACACTTTTAAGTCAAAGTTTATCAGGGATATGGGGCGGTAATTTGCTACATTGGTGTTGTCTCTGTCGGGTTTGGGGATGAGGGCTATGTCTGCCGTGGTTAGGTCCGCTTTGGGTGCGTCCCCCTCTGTCCAGTCTTTGTACATTGCGGCCATATATGGTATGAGTAGGTCCTGGAACGTTTTATAGTAGGAGCCATCAAAGCCATCCGGGCCTGGGGCTTTACCCCCTTTGAGGTCCGCTATGGCCTTGCTGACCTCGGCTATTTCAATAGGTTCCCCTAAGTGAGCTGTGGCCTCTACCGGCAAGTGCGGTAGTTTGGCACTCTGTAAGAAGTCGTTGATTTGCGTCATGTATGCGTTGTTGTCCCGTGTGAGTGCCGGGGAGTGGTTATAGATCTCTGTGAAGAATGTGGTGAATTCCCTATTAATGTCGGTGGGGCTGTTCAGAATTTGTCCCCGTGTGTCTTTGATGGATGTAATGTTGGTGACTGTCCTTTTTGGTCTGAGGGCTCTTGCCAGTAATGTGTCCATTTTATTTGCTTTTTCATAAAATAGACGTTTTGTATGGACCATGTCCCTGCTTACTTCATCCAGCATTAATTCTCTAATCTGTCTTCTTATGTCAGTGAGTTCCCCAGCGGTGCGAGGTGTCGCCTGTTGTTTGTGTTGCATTTCAGTTTTTCTAAGTGATTTTTGGAGGGCTAGAAGCTGTTTAGTTTTTTCCTTTTTTAGGAAAGTTGCCGTTCTGATCAATATCCCCCTAATCACTGGTTTATGAGCCGCCCACAACGTTGTGGGAGAGATTTCTGGGGAGCAGTTTTCCCGAAAGTAGCGAGTTATCTCTTGGTGTATGGCTTCTTTTGTCTGGGGATTTTTGAGTAAGGAGGCGTTTAGTCTCCATTTCCATGGGGCACGTGGGCCTGGCATCTTAAGTGTAAGTGCGATGTCCGCGTGGTCGGACCAGGAGATAAGATTTATCTCTGAGGTTTTGACGGTTGGCATGGCTAGTTGGTTAACTAAGAATAAATCTATTCTGGAGTATGTGGCATGCGCCGCGGAATAAAAAGTATAATCTCGCTCGCTCGGGTGTTGGATCCTCCAGGGGTCCAGTAGGCCTGTCTGCGTCATGAAAGTGTGAAGGAGTTTATCCTGTCCCCCTCTATTCTGTGACCTGGGGAGGCTGCTCCCCCCTCCTCTATCTGAGGCAGGACACGGCGTTGCGTTGAGGTCCCCCCCTAAGATTAAAATCCCTCTAGGGAGCTGTTGGATTAATGTCTCTAGATTGGACCAGAATGCTTTGCACGGGGTGTTGGGTGCATATACATTGATTAGATGGTAGGTGTTCGTATGTAGCGTGCCTGACAGAATCACGTACCGGCCCTCTGTGTCACTCTGCACCTTCGTGACGTGTATCGGACATTTTTTGTGTATAAGAATGTCCACCCCGTTCTTTTTACATAGTGTTCTGGACGTATATGCTCTAGTGTATATGTGGTTAGTTAGTTGTGTCGTAGCTGTGTGGGGCAGGTGTGATTCCTGTATGAAGGCTATATCCGTTTTCTGTCGTCTAAGTTCACGGAAGAGAAGCCTCCTTTTGTTTGGGCTATTAAGCCCGTTTACATTAAGTGAGGTGATTTTTAGGTCCATGCTGGTGTTGTGGTGCTAGTGTACCTTGTTCGTCCGTCGAGTTACGTCCTCCTGTGAAGGGAAGGCGAGTCGGGAAGGATTGCGGTCCCCAGCAGCAGGCCCACCGGGTGTTGCACCTCGCAGTGGTGAGGTGGGGAGGGAGGGGGGGGGGGGGGGGGGAGTAGGTAGGCCAAAGGGAGGTCTCTGTTCCCCTTGAGAGGAGAGAAAAAGGTTAAGAGAGAGGTTAAGGAGGAGAATTGAGAGTCAATCAACAATTATATACACAAAATAAAGTACACAAAATAAAATAAAATAACGTAACAATTAACTGTACAGTATTAAACTGGTACAAACACTTATATCTTGTTCGTACCTCAAGTCCTCCTGGTCTTACTGTTCGCCGGGAGATCTGGGGGTGGGCATCCACCGCACCGAGGGAATCACCTCTGGCGGGGGGGAAACTCAGCCGCAGAGCACCCCGGCAACACTCAAATATGGAGGCTTTACCAATCCCGAATTATTAGCGCACACCGGGGGGGGGGGGGGCAGGGCAGCCAAATGTCCCACTACTATTGGGGTGCATTCGCTGTTTTCAAGTTAACCTTCTAGTCAAGCTCTGAGGTGTCTTTTCTTCCTTTGCTTCTCTAGGTGGTGTGGCTATGTGATTAGTTGTGATACCTGGATGAGCATGCTAAATGGTGACACTCTGTATAGAGTACAGTGCTTGGGCTTACATTATACATCCCTGGCGAAATGTGCAGTGCTGCTTACTAAGAGGAGAACTATGTCACAGTAGTCCAGATAGCACCTTAACTCTATAGTAAGAAATACATCATCATTATGTCATTCAGTTTTCGAGAAGTCAAGGGGATATTTTCAGGCAAGAGAAGGGGGCAAATATTGTTTGTAAGTGGTAATAGCGTTTAGTTCCTGAAGTCATTCACTTAAGGGTAATCTAAAGCTTGGTTTGTAGGGGGGGGATGGGTGACGACTAGGCATGCAGAAATTTAACAAGACGCCGGAAGGGGGAAAAGTAAAGTTCTCTGCCTTTAGCCGGTTGTTACATGCGCCCAACCCTTGTCGTTATCATCTCTTTATAGGTGCTGTTGACCTTCCCTAGTAGTATACGTGTGTGTTACCTCCAGTGTTGTCGCTTTGGGGCACTTATCTTTAGTCAATTTAAAAGTATAGCAGCTAACTCCCCTCTGCTCCCTCCTGCTTTATGCTTAACAGAAGGTCCCTTAATTATACCACTCATTTGTCCCAAGGGGATCGGAGGGACTCGCCGATGGTTTCAAATGGGTTGGGGTGGGGGGGTGGGGGGGTGGGGGGGTGGATGAAATACAAAGTAAAGGGGGGTGTAAACAGAACTTCAGCCCCTTTTTCAACGGGTAGAGGGGCACACACTCTATAGCATAACATGCACAGCCTTCCGTTGAGGATTCCCTTCTAGTAAACTGGCAGTTTCAGTAATGATTCATTACCCCCCTCCCTTCTTCTCCCCCTCTCTCGTCTTTCCCCACCCTATATATCCCAGACACCTGTGTCTCAGGCCCCTGCCATTGCGGTTTATATCTGAGCTCCTCTTGGTTATTTATCGTGAAACACTTCATCCCCATCCGTTTCCCCCCTCCCTCTTACCCCTTACCCCACGTATCACATTAGCGATTCTCATTACTTTATATATTACACCCCAGAGTCAGGTAACTTGAACTTAACCAAAATGTGCTTATGTTCTATGCGTTTTTAACTATTCAGTCTGATAAGTCCCTAGTGGGTTAAAAAACACTGGGTGTTAGATGGCTGGTTTTAACTTGCGTGTGTCTCTGGCGCCCGGTCCCGGGCTGGCTCCGGTGTGTTCGGACAGAGCTCTCTTTCATCCCCTTGCCTCCTCGTCATCCCCAAACAGGGCGAGTGTGTCCATGGTGGTTGGCGGGGCTTGAAAGTCCGGTGGGGGCTCGATGCCCAGGTCTGCAAAAAAGGCGGGAATATTCGTCGCTGCGTGGAGGACAGCCGGTTTAGGGCCGTTGAAAACAAGGATTTTAAAGGGGTATCCCCATGCAAATCGGATACCGTTGTTTCTCAGTACGTCTGTAACCGGTTTCCATGCCTTTCTTCTGAGGAGGGTGGCCGGTGCAATGTCCTGAAAAATCTGAACTGTATGTCCTCCAGGTTCGTAGGCCTGGGTTCTGCTGTGGCGCAGTATGGCCTCCTTGGTTTTGTAGAAATGTAGCCGCATGATGACATCTCGTGGCGGGCTGTTCTTCGGGCCTCTGGCCCTGAGCGCTCTGTGGACACGATCCACCACCCACTGGTGGTCAGGAATGTCTGGCAGCGTTAATTTGAAGCAGTCAATCAGGGTCTTTTCGAGGTCTGCTTCTTCAATGGATTCCGACAGGCCTCGGACACGCAGATTGTTCCGCCGCGATCTATTTGCGATGTCTTCAACTTCCAGCTCCAGGTCATTTACATGTGCCATGAGCTTGTTTGTTAGGGTTGCTGCCGTGTTGTGTGCCTCCACTACCGCCTCTAGTTTTTTCTCCACGTGGCTGGTGCGGGCGCCTATGGCAGCAATTTCGGCCTTTACCTCTGCCGCCGTCCGTTTTATTTCTTCGGCTAAGTAGCCCTTTACTTCGGCCAGGGACTGCAATATGTCTCTGGATGTTGCCTCTGAGGGTGGGTTCCCCTGTCCGGTCCGCTCCATGGGGTCTCTGGAGTTAGGGCTTGCGGCCGCAGGCGCCCCACGCGCTGTAGGCCTCTGTGCAGACAACATGTCCGCCACTGATATGGCTTCTTTCGAGCTTTTCTTCGTCAGTCTGCGGTTTGACATCCGGACCCCTTGTCCTGTGGAGTTGTCGTGGTGTTTGGGGCAAGGTATATGTTTCCTCCGTCGGGATATTAGCGGGTTACAGTGCTATATTTGAGCGCCGGGGTGCGGAGCTCTATGCGGCCATCTTCGTTGGCGGTCAAACCACGCCCCAGATTAACATGTTTTTAATGTGTAAAATAGTACATACTGGTGGCCACACATGACAGGGGATGTGGGTAGGATGAGAGTAAATACTTTAGGACGGGGTTGGTAACCTCCTACACTCCTGATGTTGTGTACTACATCTCCCATAATCCTCTTACACTCCTAATGCTAGCAAAGCATCAAGGGAGATGCAGTCCATAACATTTGGAGTGCAAAAGGTTGCCTAGTTTAGGACATGGGTTACTTACCTGCCCCTCTCCATCTGTCCATGAAATATATATTGTCATGTTCCTCTGATTCTTATAAAACTCGAGAACTCTGACTTTGTCAGGCAAGTCACAAACCCTGTGCAAAAGATAATGTAAAGTGCCGAGTATGGCTTACCTTGACAATGACACATGTACAGCAGTGAATCAGGAGCAAAACGCAGAGCGCTTTGGGCCACATGGTGAATCTAGTCTAGTTTGGACCTCACTTCTCTCTCACTCTCTCTGTCTGCGTTTTAAAAGGCGTTGAGCTTGTTATTAAGTAACCTCTACAATGGCGATTAGCTTTGATCTTATTGGCACATAAGTTGTCTTTATTGATGTTGACATGAAACCTGACATGTTTTATTTTTATTGAGCGTTAAGTGTGCTCAGCTAATCTCCTGGACCAGGTGGGATATGAGTTGTGCCAAGATTACGAAGATAACTAAACAATTGTTTGTCTTCATTTTTCATATAGACAAACAATTTCTAATAATCACTTAAATTAATTACTTAATCAATTACCTAATCAGGGTTTATTCAACTATACCACCCATTACAGTTGATGAGACAACACTGAAATAGTGGACTCAGTTGGTGCTGATGTGAGGGAAGGTACCACTTGTGTGTTCCTCATGTGATGTTGACATGAAAGTGGCTTTGTACTGTCTACAATGTACGTGTGAATGGAACATATCAGCTATGAAGAAAGGTTAACAAATTTAAACCTCTTTAGTTTAGAAAAACATCGCCTGAGAGGGGATATGATAACATTATACAAATATATTCGGGGCCAATACAAACCATTGTGTGGAAATCTATTCACAAACCGGACTTTACATAGGACACAAGGTCATGCGTTTAGACTGGAAGAAAGAAGATTTTATCTAAGGCAAAGAAAAGGTTTTTTTGCATTGGCGCAGACCACAGGGTGTTGTTGGAGCATTTTAGCTGGTACACATGCCCTGATTCATGTATTTACCATGGGCAGGTCTATAGCATCATTATGAGTGTTCTGACACTAACCACCAGATTATGATATCAGATAAATTATAATGTCAGGAATTAATAAAATTACACGAAGAATTCAATTCTACAGCTAGATTTGATGCTGTCCTCTCCCTTCTAATTATACCCTGCTCCCATGCATTATTAAAGGATCACTCTAGTGTCAGGAAAACAAACCAGTTTTCCTGACACTATAGTGCCCTAAGGGTGCCCCCCCCCCTCAGGGTTCCCCTCCTTTGGCGCTGAAGGGGTTAATACCCCTTAAGCTACTTACCTTAATTCAGCACCAGGCTCCCTCGGCGCTGGATACCTCTCCTCCCCCGTCGACGTCATCTCCCGAGTGGAGTAGAATGCGCATGCGCGGCAAGTGCCGCGTGCATTCAAACAGTCCCTAGGAAAGCATTTCTTAATGCTTTCCTATGGACGTTCTGCACGCTGGATGCGTTCTGCACAGCGTTGCAGATGCGCCTCTAGCGGCTGTCAGGAAGACAGCCACTAGAGGTTGGATTAATCCTGCTATGTAAACATAGCAGTTTCTCTGAAACTGCTATGTTTACATCTGCAGGGTTAAAACCTGAGGGACCTGGCACCCAGATCACTTCATTGAGCTGAAGTGGTCTGGGTGACTATAGTGTCCCTTTAAAATGGTGTCTAACCTCCGGTAATCCCTTATTAGCCACTGTCGTAGGTCCTATCTTGGTATTTTTATGTGTAATGTGTTCTCTCATTTAGCATTATATCTTGTTACATGGAACGCTTGTCCAGTTCATTTGCTCCAATCTAGGTCTTCGTGCGTGGAAGTCTTGTTGAGTCGTTTAATTGCAATTCGTGGCTAATTATATGGATCACTAGTCTTCTCGTGTAGGTTTAAATTAAGCCTTGCTACACGGGAAGCGTGACGACTTCTTTAGTGCCCGTGTATGGCTCATTTAACTCCTATCCCTCCATGTTACATTGGAAACTTGTTTACTCCAGTATATGTATTGATACGCGGAACTCTTGTCCACACAGCGACTCCCCACCAATACAAGTCCTGGATATGGTCCAGAGAAAGTTGGAATATGAAAGGTGACTATTGCCAGGTGTTTCACTGACAGGTGATCATATCTTAATTAAATTGTCATTTTACAGCACTAACTCTAGTCTTTGAAGATAATTACACAGAACACTAGACCCTAAACTAAAGCATGATCTGAAAGCAGTTATCTATCTCTGCAATCATTTGGTCAGAACTTTACTAGATCCATCCTTGTAGTCTGCATTCAGAACATTACTAGATCCACCCATATAGTCTGCATTCAGAACATTACTAGATCCATCCCTATAGTCTGCATTCAGAACCTTACTAGATCCATCCCGATAGTCTGCATTCAGAACATTACTAGATCCATCCCTACTTTCTGCATTCAGAACATTACTAGATCCATCCCTATAGTCTGCATTCAGAACCTTACTAGATCCATCCCTATAGTCTGCATTCAGAACATTACTAGATCCAACCCTATAGTCTGCATTCAGAACATTTCTAGATCCATCTCTATAGTCTGCATTCAGAACATTACTAGATCCATCCCTGTATTCTGCATTCAGAACATTACTAGATCCATCCCTACTGTCTGCATTCAGAACATTACTAGATCCATCCCTACAGTCTGCATTCAGAACATTACTAGATCCATCCCTATAATCTGCATTCAGAACATTACTAGAACCAACCCTATAGTCTGCATTCAGAACATTACTAGATCCATCCCTATAGTCTGCATTCAGAACATTTTTAGATCCATCCCTACAGTCTGCATTCACAACATTACTAGATCCATCCCTATAGTCTGCATTCACAACATTACTAGATCCATCCCTATAGTCTGCATTCAGAACATTACTAGATCCATCCATATAGTCTGCATTCAGAACATTACTAGATCCATCCATATAGTCTGCATTCAGAACATTACTAGATCCATCCCTATAGTCTGCATTCACAACATTACTAGATCCATCCCTATAGTCTGCATTCAGAACATTACTAGATCCATCCCGATAGTCTGCATTCAGAACATTACTAGATCCATCCCGATAGTCTGCATTCAGAACATTACTAGATCCATCCATATAGTCTGCATTCAGAACATTACTAGATCCATCCATATAGTCTGCATTCACAACATTACTAGATCCATCCCTATAGTCTGCATTCACAACATTACTAGATCCATCCATATAGTCTGCATTCAGAACATTACTAGATCCATCCCTATAGTCTGCATTCACAACATTACTAGATCCATCCCTATAGTCTGCATTCAGAACATTACTAGATCCATCCCTATAGTCTGCATTCAGAACATTACTAGATCCAACCCTATAGTCTGCCGACAGAACATTACTAGAACCAACCCTATAGTCTGCCGACAGAACATTACTAGATCCAACCCTATAGTCTGCATTCAGAACATTACTAGATCCATCCCGATAGTCTGCATTCAGAACATTACTAGATCCATCCCTATAGTCTGCCGACAGAACATTACTAGAACCAACCCTATAGTCTGCCGACAGAACATTACTAGATCCATTCATACAACAAGAATAATGATATGTGGGGATCACACCTGGAAACATCTTTGGACTAGTTCAGAGCAGGATAAGTCATGGTGAGGAGAAAATTGAAGTGGACGTTTCAGAGGTGGACAGGAGAATTTAGAATGGACTCTTCTCAGCAGAACAATTGTCCATAGTTTAAGTTTTTTGTATTGTCCAACTGGATTTATTCTACTCTGAATTGTAAGGTTTCAAACTGCTCAGATGTGTCTCCTCTTATTGGTTTAAGCAATTCTTGACTCTGAGTTTCTCTTACAGGTATCTCATCGTCACCTGAAAGGCAGCATTAAGAGGTTAAACTCCTGGTATGCAACTCGAGATAGGATTGGTTAACTCAGTCCTTGATAACTGTATAAGTAACACGTTACTCTTAAAGGAAACAAACACGTGGAAAGAATCCAAGTTGATACACAGAGCAAAGTCTGATCGAACGAGACTTCTCGCCGTCGCCATGAAATCGCTTGTCCTCTCTTTGTTTCTCATCCTGTTACTTTGGGAGCCGGGATCTCACGCTTTGAAAGTTCAGGTGAGTTTAATATTTAATTAATGGAAGGTCTTTAGTGGATTGTTATTGGAGGTAATGTTTAGGAAAACAGGCATGATATAATCGCCAGAGAAATTCTAATAATTCTAACTTGGGAGGACTGGCGGTGTTTGGTCTGGGGTACAACGGCAAATAAATAGCCCTATTCGAGACCAAATCAGCAAACTCTAGGGACTTTCTTACCTTTGTATTAAATGTTTTATGCAAATATTGCAATAAGTAGAATACAATTATAATGAAAATACATAGCATTGTATTGTGAACTAGCAGTCATACATCGTCTCAATACTAGCAGACAGCAATTACCCCGGGTAACAGAATACAGAGTGTGGCAGAGGAATGATACAATTACCCCCTGTGACAGAATACAGAGTGGGGTGGAGGAATGATACAATTACCCCTGGTAACAGAATGTGAGTGGGGTGGATGATCTATATAATTACCCCAGGTAACAGAATACAGGGTGGGGTGGAGGAATGATACAATCACCCCGGGTAACAGAATACAAGTGAGGCAGAGGAATGATACAATAACTCCAGGTAACAGAATACAGAGTGTGGCAGAGTAATGATACAATAACTCCAGGTAACAGAATACAGAGTGAGGATAAGGAATTATATATTTGCCACGGGTAGCAATATTGAGGAATGAGAACATGCACAATCTACCCCAGGTAGAGCACTTTACCCCATTCTATTAAGGTCAAGAACCCACTTTGAAATGCTTTATTTATATTCTAATTCTTTCCCAGTTCTCCATGCAATGCCTTCACCCTCCTCTCTGCACTGGCCACAATGACTGGGTTCCTGACAATCACCCATTACCAATGATAATGTTTATAAATCTCATCATAAAATCACTTTCAGATCTGAAAATACTGTGAGCGATTGGAATAACAGCTAACATGGAACCAGAATAATGTAAACGGCACCATAAGTGAACCTTTCTATACATTTTAACAGCGAAAAATCCTGATTGTTGTGGAATGTAATCAGTGATAAGTCCAGTGCTATAATAAGCCCTGGGTAAAATACCAGCTGCCCCAGGTCATTAAACCTTTATCGATGCTATTTGTGGCAAGGTGATTGCATGGCGTCAGGCCAAGGTCTCAGTGGGGCAGGTAGTCTAAGCAGTGCTAAAACGCACCAGAAGGAAATTATGGTTTCTTCACTGACCTGGGCATTGAGGGAATTGACAAGGAAATTGCAAAGTTAAGGCCAAAATAACTGCATTGGAAAACTCCCCAACTCAGCTTTTACTGAGATCAATTATTTTGGTCTGAACTTTTCTAGTCCCTCAACATTTCAAGAGTCGCGGTGGGCCTCGTGATGTCCCAAGGAGTGGTAGAGATGTGCAGCACATTTTATTAACTGGCACAAATTTAGTGACTCAAGGTATTTTTTCATTTCTTTTTAATTACTGAACTTTAAACTATTTAAAGTGACACTAAAGCGCATAACCATTACAGCTTATCCTATTATTGCAACTTGTTGTATTGAATTATGTCTATGGGTGTAGTTCTGGTCAGACCATTTTCATTGGAGAACTTGTTGAACCCACAGTCCACCCTTTTGTGCTTGGAATTTGATAATGAAGAAGTTACAATTTCTTATGAATTCTATATTCACTAATCAGCCACAACGTTAAAACCAGTGAGAGGACCCCTGAAAAACTGCAATAAAAATTGTCAAAGATAATAAAAAATTAAATTAGTCCTGCATCCAAGCCACGTTTAGCAATATTTTCAATCGCTCGGTATTAGGAATATGATCTAATGTGTATGTATGGTCCATTGGGAGGTAACAGTAGAATATTGAGCTAAAATAAAGCAAAACAAGTATTTACCCTAAAGTCCCACTCAAGAGGATTTTCTATTTATACTTCATTGAACTCTAGAACTTTTGAAATATAAAACATTGTGTCATTAACACAATCATTTCTATGCATTGTCAAAATACAGAAACATTGATTTGAAAGCATAATTGAGGGGTAATGTAATGTTGTCATATGTTTAAACTTCAACATGCTACAGTGTAATTATACTTTTCAACTCTTCGCCAATGAGATGGACAAGTCATAAAACATCACATAAAAATGAAATAATTAATTTAAAAAAAAAAAAAAAACAGTGAGAGGAGAAGTGAATAACATTGATTATATCGTTACCATGGCACCTGCCAAGTGGTGGGATATATTAGGAAGCAAGTAAATGGTCTGCTCTTGTATTTTATGTGTTGGAAGCAGGAAAATGGGCAAGCGATAAGACCTGAGTGGCTTTGACAAGGGGCAAATAGTGATGGCTAGACAGCTGGGTCAGAGCATCTCCAAAATGTCAAGTCTTGTCGGGGTGTTCTCAGTAAGCAGTGGTTAATACCTACCAAAAGTGGTGAAGGAAAGGAACTGTCACGCACAAGAACTACTGTAGTTGTGTTATGAGGGGGGAAAAGAAACGTACACTACCAAACAGTGACATATAGTAAAACTGTCCTTATCAGGTAGATTAACCCCGGCTCAGCTAGCACACATAGAGAAAATATTGGGATTCTGCAATCTCTGATGTCTAATGTCTTGGTTACTCCTTTAGGTGGGGGAATTTACTTATACAGTGGAATCAGTGAAAAAATTGAAGAAACTCATGGATGAAGATGTGTCTCCTCATGATTTATGTAAAACGTCCAAGCTCCCTGAGGAATTTTTACCTGTGTGCGAGAAGGAGGATGCCCCCGATATCTTTATCAAACTGGGTACGTTCCCCTTCACCCCCCAATATCTTTATCAAACTGAGCACGTTTCCACCCCCCCAATGTCTTTATCAAACTGGGTACGTTCCCCCCCCCCCACCCAATATCTTTATCAAACTGGGTACCCTTTCCCCCAATATCTTTATTAATCTTGGTACATTTCCTCTGATATCTTTATCAAGCTTGGTACGTTCCCCCCCCCCTCCGGATATCTTTATCAAACTGGGAACGGTCCCACCCGATATCTTTATCAAAGTCGGTACGTTTCCCCCCCTGATATCTTTATTAATCTGGGTACATTTCCTCCGATCTCTTTATTAAACTGGGTACGTTTCCTGTGATATCTGTATTAATCTGGGTATGTTTTCCATAATATCTTTATTAGACTGGGTACGTTTCCCCTGATAGCGTTATTAATCTGGGTACGTTTCCCCTGATAGCGTTATTAATCTGGGTACGTTTCCCCTGATAGCGGTATTAATCTGGGTACGTTTCCCCTGATAGCGGTATTAATCTGGGTACGTTTCCCCTGATAGCGTTATTAATCTGGGTACATTTCCCCTGATAGCGTTATTAATCTGGGTACCATTCCCCTGATAGCGTTATTAATCTGGGTACCATTCCCCTGATAGCGTTATTAATCTGGGTACGTTTCCCCTGATGGCGTTATTAATCTGGGTACGTTTCCCCTGATAGCGTTATTAATCTGGGTACCATTCCCCTGATAGCGTTATTAATCTGGGTACATTGAGCCTGATAGCGTTATTAATCTGGGTATGTTTTCCATAATATCTTTATTAGACTGGGTACGTTTCCCCTGATAGCGTTATTAATCTGGGTACGTTTCCCCTGATAGCGTTATTAATCTGGGTACGTTTCCCCTGATAGCGTTATTAATCTGGGTACCATTCCCCTGATAGCGTTATTAATCTGGGTACGTTTCCCCTGATAGCGTTATTAATCTGGGTACGTTTCCCCTGATAGCGTTATTAATCTGGGTACGTTTCCCCTGATGGCGTTATTAATCTGGGTACGTTTCCCCTGATAGCGTTATTAATCTGGGTACCATTCCCCTGATAGCGTTATTAATCTGGGTACATTGAGCCTGATAGCGTTATTAATCTGGGTATGTTTTCCATAATATCTTTATTAGACTGGGTACGTTTCCCCTGATAGCGTTATTAATCTGGGTACGTTTCCCCTGATAGCGTTATTAATCTGGGTACGTTTCCCCTGATAGCGTTATTAATCTGGGTACATTTCCCCTGATAGCGTTATTAATCTGGGTACCATTCCCCTGATAGCGTTATTAATCTGGGTACCATTCCCCTGATAGCGTTATTAATCTGGGTACGTTTCCCCTGATGGCGTTATTAATCTGGGTACGTTTCCCCTGATAGCGTTATTAATCTGGGTACCATTCCCCTGTTAGCGTTATTAATCTGGGTACATTGAGCCTGATAGCGTTATTAATCTGGGTATGTTTCCCCTGATAGCGTTATTAATCTGGGTACGTTTCCCCTGATAGCGTTATTAATCTGGGTATGTTTCCCCTGATAGCGTTATTAATCTGGGTACCATTCCCCTGATAGCGTTATTAATCTGGGTACATTTCGCCTGATAGCGTTATTAATCAGTGTATGTTTCCCCTGATAGCGTTATTAATCTGGGTATGTTTCCAGATAGCGTTATTAAACATTATCTCACTCTCAGCCTATAACTGAGTGCCCAATGAGAGAAGTAGTACATACTTATAGTTATGGTGCTTTGAGTGTTCCTTTAAATTGGATATATGTCCCCCTATATCATTATTAAAGCTAGTTATGTGTTACCCTGATACTTCAAAATGTTGAATTTTAATTAGGTAACATGTCCTATTTCTGAGAATGAATATAATGTATTTCTTCACAGTAGAAGCTGCATTTAATGTGGACGAATGTGAGATCTGCGCCAATCCTGCGTGTCCTGGATGCTAATGATCCGTGGATCTTAGTGCATTGACCCAGCCCCAATTTAAATGCTCCTGCGATGTGTCCATTGATGATCACAATTGTGGAATTATCCTCCAGACAACTTGTCTCCACTCCTGGTAACACGTTCTGTTCTCCATGGAACCGATGGCAGATACAGGGAGACACCCTACCTCATACTAATTATCTATTTAAATCGGACTCTCGTTGCATGTTTAAAAGGACAAAATCAAGCCTGTCATGTCTCTTATCTCAACATTGCACTAAATTACTGCATCCAAAGCTCGAGAGTGAATTGTGATGCTAACCATTTAAACTGATCCAGTAAGCGTTCTGTCTAATCAATATGGCCCATGGTGGGTATCAATCAGAGGTCTAATTATTTTCCTTCAGTCATTCCACAAGAAACATACTCTGAATTTATATAAATAAATCTATTTCTGACGCGAACTACAAACCATGCGTCTTATTTTTACTCTTGTCCTTAATTTGTTAAGTGAAGATGTCTGAATGGATTTTTAAGATGTTTTACTTTGTACCAAACACTCCTTCCCTATGTAATCCAATTTTGCACGAGTTAATGTACGGATACAAATCTTGTTGACATCATTAAAACATTTTTTTTTTTATCTCTTCCAGTGTGATTATAAATAATGTCTGTTAGCTATACATCAACAGATTGTTAGATATATGGGATTTATTTACTCAACCAGAAACTGTGGATTATTGAAAAGGGGATTTTTCTAAATCGAAAAATTGGAAAAAAAAAATGTCATACTCAGTTGTTATATATTGTCTAGATAGAGCCTGTTTTTCACAGTTCCTACCTGAGCGTAGGTAGGGTTAGTATTAGTTAGGATTCGTGCCAGGATGGTTAAAGGCTGAGAATGATAGGAGTTACTTGGAAACAATATACACTCACTACAATAAACCACACCATGTATTTATTGTACCAAGGGTAAGTGGCAGCGAACCACTCACAAAGTCTGCGTATCACAGGACCTCTTACACAGGAGTTTGTGATTATTACACGTGTGTGACTTGGCAGCTGGCATGTGTATGTGTGTCTGAAAAGCTTCATCACATTTCACCTTCCTACTTACCTCTATATTTATACCCAATAGTATATCATCCATTTCACCTTCCTACTTACCTCTATATAATTCCTACTTACCTCTATACAATAAGTTTATACCCCGGTATTATCCCATCCATTTCATTTTCTTTCTAACCCATCATATAATCTTGTTATACCAAAATATATCTCACGTTCCTAGTCTCCTGTCTATACATCTTATAATATTATGTCACCTGATAAGTCTATAATTACTCAGCGCTTCCCAATACAAACTCAGTAGTTTCACCTTATGTCCCACTTTATCTCCCTGTGTCTAGCCTACTCTTTCCTTTTCCTATATATTGTCTACAATAAATGATTAGTTACCTTTACCTGCTGTTTGGTTTGATATCTATTATAAATTCAACACATTTTCCATGTTATTTTCTTGGATTGACATGTGGTTAAAATTTTTGGAATCTTAAAGAACAAGTGACTTTCTATTTATTTGTGCAAACACTCTTCCACCAACTGATCGAAAGTCCACAAAATGACATCAAAGCTCATTAAAACATTTTTTATATATTTGACAGAAACAATTGTGTTGGAAGCGCAATAAGGAGGTCACGTCCTAAAAATCAAAATGAAACTAATTTAAATACTAAACGCAAGGAAATCGAATAAAACACGTATAAGTTAATAAGATACAAATGTTAAAAGATACTGAAACACGTCACAGGATAATGTGCTGGTACTGGCATTAATTGATTTTTATTCTATTTATTTAGCAGATTTATTTCTGTAACATATTTATAAGTGAGTAGGCCCCATACCATATTGTAATTTATAATTAGTAAAAGGAAGCAGAACACGTTTTATAGCGGTTTTAAGGCTTGTCGAGATCGTTGCTTGGGTTGGTTCAGCATCCGCTGCACGCCGCGAGCGCACAAACATCACAAATATCCGGGTTCTGCGCAATTCGACCTGAGGAAAAAAAGGAAAACAAATATTAAAATAAACATTAGTGGAACACTAGCAGTTCACTAGTTCAACATAAATTAGGAGAATTTCAAATTTAAGGCCAAACTCCCTGAACCCAAAGTATAGCTGGAGAATATTCCCAGGTCGGCTATTTAACTTGAATTTAAATTGTCGCTTTTGTGAATAACCCTGTTGAAAGCACTGGAACTCAGAGAAGATTTATTTTTTTACATTCCTGGAGATCACTGTTACAACCATCTCTTGGGTTAAAAAAAAAACTACAATATACAAATACTTTACCAAGTTAATTAATCTTCCTCTTTACTCCAATGCTGTTTTTCACAGAGCAGAGAAACACTTTTCTCCATTGAGGCTGCAATCTTCCCCTCTTATCATAGGGTATAAGTTATATACTGTCATTACGGCTTTCTATGCCCTGAGATATATATAATTGTATTTATAACCCCTTAAGGACACATGGCATGTGTGACATGTCATGATTCCCTTTTATTCCAGAAGTTTGGTCTTTAAGGGGTTAAAGAGCGTTTAAGGATATGAATACACATGGTAACAAGATATATATATTATATGTCGAAGCAACCGCTATATAAACAAAAGTTAACAAAATATTGCAATGGTTTCAATTGTGACTGGTCCCCATATCTGTTAGTGGCATTAAGAAATGCAAAAACATAACATACAGGGATACAATTTCTAATTAGTGGGCTAATAGCTGCTTGATCCAAGGAGACATCTGACTGCTATTTTGGGGTCAAGAAGGAATTTTTTCCCAGTTTGTTGCAAAATTGGAAGCTCTTCAGACTGGGTTTTTTGCCTTCTTTTGGATCAACAGCAAAAGCATATGTGAGGAAGGCTGAACTTGATGGACGCAAGTCTCTTTTCAGCTATGTAACTATGTAAACTATGTAAATCTCCCCAAATATTTCAGATATTTGAATATTTGCCATAAATTAATGACCGGTTTATTGTCCCATTTCCTGATAGTTGTTCCAGTATGTCTGATAAGCAAGATACAGGCAGATTGAAAAACGTTTTTATTTTTATTTTTATGTTGTTTTATAACAATGGGAATCTAAAGTTAAAAAAAAGAGTCACACTCAAACCTTAAAGAGTCACTAATGGTCACCAAATCAGTTTTAGCTGAATTAATCAGTTTTGTTGTAGAGATCATGCCTCTTAAGATTCACTGCTCAATTCTCTGCCATTTAGGGGTTAAATCACTTTTGTTTCTGTTTATGCAGCCCTAGCAAGAACTCCCCTGGATGTGACTGACACAGTCTGCATGAAAACAGAATGGTTTCACTTTCAGTTAGATGTAACTTACTTCAAACTGTTTATCTTCTGCTCTGTAAATTGAGACACTCAAAAGAGACACTGTAGGCACACAGACCACTTCAACTCATTGAAGTGGTCTGGGTGCAATGTCCCATGTCCCTTAACTCTGCAATAGTAATTGTTGCAGTTATTGAGAAACTGCAATAATTACTATCCAGGGTTAACTCCACCTCTCGTGGCTGTGTACCAGACAGCCAATAGAGGGCTTCCTGGTTTGAAACGGACCTTTGGTCCGTTATCTGACGCTGGACGTCCTCACACTCTGCATAAGGACCTCCAGCGTCAGATTTATTTCCCTATAGGAAAGCATTGAATAATGCTTTCTGATGGGGAAATTGTAATGTGAGCGTGGCCATTGCCATGCATACGCATTAGGTCTCGCCCGCCGGATGACGTCGGTGGGGGAGGTGCGTGGGCAGAGCCTGTATTCAGGTAAGTGACTGAAGGGGTTTTTAACCCCTTCAGCCCTGAGGGAGGGGGACACTGTAGGATTCTATAGTGCCAGGAAAACTGCATTGTTTTCCTGGCTCTATAGAATCCCTTTAATCACACATGAAGCTCCTGCAGGGTCTAGCAAACTATTAACAAAGCAGGAGATAAGAAAATCTAAATTAAACAGAATTTGCAATAAAGTAAGGATAAACATTAGATGACTATAAACAGGAAGTGTTTAGGAAGGCTGTGCAAGTCGTATGTGGCTGGGGCTGTATAAACAGTTATTTAACTCCTAAATGGCAGTGAACTGAGCAGTGAGACTACAGGGATATGATCTGTACACTGAAAATGCTTCATTAAGCTAAAGTTGTTTTTGTGACTATAGTGTCCCTTTAAATATAAATAGATTTGGTTTTAACATTAGCGTGTCTCATCATAGCAAGGATGGGATGACAGGCCTGTAGTTTATATTAATGTCTGATCTACGTCATGTCACAAGGCAGCAAGTGGAGCCATTACCTAGCCTGGTGAACACCTGCGCAGCGTTGGGTTTGGCGCACACTGGTAAGAACGCTGCCGGCAGTTTGAGACTGCCACATATTCCGTGAGCATCCATTTCTGAAATATCTCTCTGGACTCTGGGATGGGTTTCCTTAAATTTATCAAAAATGTCTTTTAACTTCTTAACATCTGCCAGTGAGAATGCCAGCTCTCCATCCTGTAAAATAATTACAATAATACAATTAACTGCACGTTCATTAAGCAGACATGTTAACGATTTGACGCTATACACATTGGTTTGTGGTCCCTTAGTACTAGCAGTACTTAACAGATATTTCAGGAAACTGAAATCTAAAATTCATATTGAAAGTCTCCGACATGATTTCTTAATATTCGATGATAGCATGCTATAAGGCATTCTGGAACATTAGAATTTGATGCTGAGAGGCTTTCTAGGTGTCTGATACCAGTGTGGAGCTGGGTGGTACATTATAATTCAAAGCTGGACATACGCCAGTCAAGATCTCAATTAAACATTAGGGTCGAGATCTGCTTGAAGCTTAAAGGACCACTACAGTCACCCAGACCACTTCAGCTCAATGAAGTGGTCTGGGTGCCAGGTCCCCCAGGTTCTAATCCTTCAGATGTAAACATAGCAGTTTCATAGAAACTGCTATGTTTATATTGCAGGGTTAATCCAGCCTCTAGTAGCTGTCTTCCTGACAGCTGCTAAAGGGGCTTCCCCAACGCTCAATGCGAATATCGCATTGAGCACGCAGAAGAACGTCCTAATGTCCCTCTTTTTTAGAAGCTCTATATAGTTGGTGTGTCTGAGTGTATAACAGAGCCCCGCAGCAATAATACTCCCAGTAATGTGTCTGAGTGTATAACAGAGCTCCACAGTAATAATACTCCCAGTAATGTGTCTGAGTGTATAACAGAGCTCCACAGCAATAATACTCCCAGTAATGTGTCTGAATGTATAACAGAGCCCCACAGCAATAATACTCCCAGTAATGTGTCTGAGTGTATAACAGAGCTCCGCAGCAATAATACTCCCAGTAATGTGTCTGAGTGTATAACAGAGCCCCCAGCAATAATACTCCCAGTAATGTGTCTGAGTGTATAACAGAGCTCCACAGCAACAATACTCCCAGTAATGTGTCTGAGTGTATAACAGAGCCCCCCAGCAATAATACTCCCAGTAATGTGTCTGAGTGCATAACAGAGCTCCACAGCAACAATACTCCCAGTAATGTGTCTGAGTGTATAACAGAGCCCCACAGCAATAATACTCCCAGTAATGTGTCTGAGTGTATAACAGAGCTCCACAGCAATAATACTCCCGGTAATGTGTCTGAGTGTATAACAGAGCTCCACAGCAATATTACTCCCAATAATGTGTCTGAGTGTATAACAGAGCCCCACAGCAATAATACCCCCAGTAATGTGTCTGAGCGTATAACAGAGCTCCACAGCAATAATACTCCCAGTAATGTGCCTGAGTGTATAACAGAGATCCACATCAAAAATACTCCCAGCAATGTGTCTTTAACCCCTTAAGGACCAAACTTCTGGAATAAAAGGGAATCACGACATGCTACACATCAAACGAAGATTATCACACAGAGATTAATTATTACATAAAGCCAGGAGTTTATTACATGGTTTATAATGTATGACATTGAGTATCTTTGCTCCACATCAAGAGGAGATTATCACACAGAGATTAATTACTACATAGAGCAAGGAGTTATTACATAGAGCATGGAGTTATTACATAGAGCAAGGAGTTATTACATAGAGCAAGGAGTTATTACATAGAGCAGGCATAGGCAACCCCAGATGTTTTGGACTACACCTCCCATGTTGCTTTGCTAGCATTTTGGGTGTGAGAGCATTATGGGGGATGTAGTCCACAACATCTGGAGTGCCGAAGGTTGCCTATCCCTGACATAGAGCAAGCAGTTATTACATAGAGCAAGGAGTTATTACATAGAGCAAGGAGTTATTACATAGAGCAAGGAGTTATTACATAGAGCAAGGAGTTATTACATAGAGCATGGAGTTATTACATAGAGCAAGGAGTTATTACATAGAGCAAGGAGTTATTACATAGAGCAAGGAGTAATTACATAGAGCAAGGAGTTATTACATAGAGCAAGGAGTTATTACATAGAGCAAGGAGTTATTACATAGAGCATAGTGCATTTGCCAAGAATCCCCTATTATACATCGCACAGAGCATATTTTATAAAGCACGTAATACCTTATGTAATGGAGCACATAATCTAAAACATAAAGAATACTTATTATACAAAACACAAAGATTATTGTAGAGAGAGCTGAACGGCCTTTTAAAAATAGAGTTAAAGCTTTGTACATGGAGAGCTGAGTTTATTACATCGAATATCCTTATTGCAGGGAACTTGGAGAAATATCTCACAAAGCTGACGTTACGTATAATCGGTCGCATATTGTAACCTGAAAATGACTTTCAGACGCTGTGTTTTATATTCTGTGTAATAATCCCTGAAATAAGATATTGATAGTATGACAATATTTGACCGTGAGCGTTACCTTTACTTTAAGCTAGTTTTAAAGTAGACACTGGAAATCACCTTTTTTTTTTGTAGATTTTTAATGTAACAAAGTTCCTCAGGGTTTTATATTTAAATAACCCTCGGTGTGTTCACAGCCAAATTGTGAATTCATTTATAACGCCCCTGTATTGCATTCATTAACGTGTTTTTAATGTGTAGAATAGTACATACTGGTGGCCACACATGACAAGGGATGTGGGTAGGATGAGAGTAAATACTTTATCGTTCTTAACCTGCCCCTCTCCATCTGTCCATGAAATACATATTGTCATGTTCCTCTGATTCTTATAAAACTCGAGAACTCTGACCTTCTCAGACAAGTCACAAACCCTGTGCAAAAGATAATGTAAAGTGCCGAGTATGGCTTACCTTAACAATGACGCATGTACAGCAGTGAATCAGGAGCAAAACGCAGAGCGCTTTGGGCCACATGGTGAATCTAGTCTAGTTTGGACCTCACTTCTCTCTCACTCTCTCTGTCTGCGTTTTAAAAGGCGTTGAGCTTGTTATTAAGTAACCTCTACAATGACGATTAGCTTTGATCTTATTGGCACATGAGTTGTCTTTATTGATGTTGACATGAAACCTGACATGTTTTATTTTTATTGAGCGTTAAGTGTGCTCAGCTAATCTCCTGGACCAGGTGGGATATGAGTTGTGCCAAGATTACGAAGATAACTAAACAATTGTTTGTCTTCATTCTTCATATAGACAAACAATTTCTAATAATCACTTAAATTAATTACCTAATCAATGACCTAATCGGGGCTTATTCAGCTATACCACCCATTACAGTTGATGAGACAACACTGAAATAGTGGACTCAGTTGGTGCTGATGTGAGGGAAGGTACCACTTGTGTGTTCCTCATGTGATGTTGACATGAAAGTGGCTTTATACTGTCTAGAATGTACGTGTGAATGGAACATATCAGCTATGAAGAAAGGTTAACAAATTTAAACCTCTTTAGTTTAGAAAAACATCGCCTGAGAGGGGATATGATAACATTATACAAATATATTCGGGGCCAATACAAACCATTGTGTGGAAATCTATTCACAAACCGGACTTTACATAGGACACAAGGTCATGCGTTTAGACTGGAAGAAAGAAGATTTTGTATAAGGCAAAGAAAAGTTTTTTTTTACTGTAAGAACAATCAGGATGTGGAATTCTCTGTCTGAAGAAGTGGTTTTATCAGAGTCCATACAGATGTTTAAACAGCAACTAGATGCATACTTCCAAAAACAGAATATTCAAGGATATAATTTTTCAATGTAGGGTAATAACTGCTTGATCCAAGGATAAATCTGACTGCCATTCTGGGGTCAAGAAGGAATTTTTCGCCCAGTTTGTTGCAAAATTGAAAGTGAAGCTTGAAACTTTGCCTTCTTTTGGATCAACAGCAAAAAAACAAATGCGAGGAAGGCTATGTAACTATGTAACTATGTAACTCAGGGTTCAGGTCCTTGTGATGGTGAAATTTGGAGTTCCATTGAAAGAACATGTAGACCCCTACAGCCAGAGAAAGCTGAAAAGATTAAATATTTCTGAGCACTAACTGAGAAATGACATATCCAGGCATTGGTGTAGACCACAGGGTGTTGTTGGAGCATTTTAGCTGGTACACATGCCCTGATGCATGTATTTACCATGGACAGGTCTATAGCATCAATATGAGTGTTCTGACACTAACCACCAGATTATGATATCAGATAAATTATAATGTCAGGAATTAATTAAATTATACTAAGAATTCAATTATATAGATAGATTTGATGCTGTCCTCTCCCTTCTATTCATACCCTGCTCCCTTCCATTCTTAAAATGGTTTCTAAGCTCCGGTAATCCCTTATTAGCCACTGTCGTAGGTCCTATCTTGGTATTTTTTATGTGTAATGTGTTCTCTCATTTAGCATTATATCTTGTTACATGGAATGCTAGTCCAGTTCATTTGCTCCAATCTAGGTCTTCGTGCGTGGAAGTCTTGTTGAGTCGTTTAATTGAAATTTGTGGCTAATTATATGGATCACTAGTCTTCTCGTGTAGGTTTAAATGAAGCCTTGCTACACAGGAAGCGTGACAACTTCTTTAGTGCCCGTGTATGGCTCATTTAACTCCTATCCCACCATGTTACATTAAAAACTTGTTTTACTCCAGTATATGTATTGATATGCGGAACTCTTGTCCACACAGCAACTCCCCACCAATACAAGTCCTGGATATGGTCCAGAGAAAGTTGGAATATGAAAGGTGACTATTGCCAGGTGTTTCACACATTGCCAGGTGTATCTTAATTATATTGTCTTTTTACAGCACTAACTATAGTCTTTGAAGATAATTACACAGAACATTAGACCCTAAACAAGGGCATGATCTGAAAGCAGTTATCTATCGCTGCAATCATTTGGTCGAAATCACATGTGTAAATAGTATTTCATGGCAATATAAATACTAACTTTAAAGTATAATTGTCACAGGTATACTGATCTATGCGCTATTTGTTGATACATTGTGTTGGAAAAAATGCTTGCAAAGGTATAGATTGTGAGATGTTAGTCCCTCTCCCAGCATTTCAATCAATTCTCAGCATTAACCTCTAATCCGTGGATTGAGTGACAGTGGTGGGCAGGAGGACCCTACTATGGGACAGTTCTCCTGCTCATCATCACTTGTCGTGTACTGACCAGGGCAATGTAGGAATGTTGTGACTAATGTCACTTTATCCAGATGCCAACGTGCTGATAAGGAAGTCATCACATAGGGGGAATAATGTCCAATCATCGTACAGACATGGGAATGGTGGGAATGCAAGATGGATGTTCAGTTAGTGTAACCACCAAGGACTTCAGAGGGTGGCAGAGCTGGAGCGAGAAATAAATCGTAAGTAAGTATATAAAAGCTTCTAAAAGCTTTAAAGCAAATATTAAAAAATGTCCAGGGTTATTGACTAAAGAATGAAAAGCAGGGAATTAAAAATGAATTTCAAATGGAAGGCCAAAATGTTTCTGGTTTTTTTACCGTAAATTTAAAACTCACTTTGAATTCCCTGCAATTCTCATTTTAGTGAATAACCAAAGCATTTATCTTTATAAGATAAGATAACGCAAGTCTCCCGTGAGAGAATAAAAAAGATTAAACGCTAACATTGACAAATAACCTAACAGCAGAAGAAAATTGAAAGTCTCTAGCAGTTAGCAGTGGCTAGCAGAAGACCAACTAACATAGCGCGTAGAGATTAGAAGACCTAAATAACATTCATGATGTCAGGTTTAAATGATAGTAGGATCCAAACTATATACTCTCATGATCTGAACCACATGGTTTGATTGGTAATGGTAGGATCTGAACCACATGGTTCCATTGATGATGGTAGGATCTGAACCGCATGGTTCCATTGAGGAGGATCTGAACCACATGTTTCCATTGATGATGGTAGGATCTGAACCACGTGGTTACATTGATGATGGTAGAATCTTGCACCCACTTTTAGAAAAAGGATATAGAAAGGAGTTAAAATGCCTTAACTGGGGCAATTTATACAGACGAAGTAGATATAATGGCACCCACACAATAAAAGGGGAAAGCCACTGTAGCGGAATGAACCTTGAACTGTTACCCTTATTCCTGCTATGGGCTGTCCGTATCTTGTCCCCCCTGTTATTTCCTATGTTTCATGCTCATAGTCCCTGGATCATCTTGTTATGTCCCCTGTTCGTCTGGCTGATCGGTACATAACAGCCATTGTGGCGAAACCAACTTCGCCACTGTGGGCTGGAGAAGCCTGGCTGCTAGCCTCCTGCCCTGCGACTACGGCCCATGGACATATTGCTCTATAAACACTATATTTGGGCATGTAATAATTTATATTGCTGCTACTGGCCCTTTAAAATCAGCAATGGACATATTGGGACTTTTGGGACTAATGTCCCTTTAAGACTTTGTAACATATCACAGTAATACTGTATTGGATATTGTGTAGGTATTTATGTGTTCAGTTAAACTGGGGATATGTAGAAATGTGTGTTTTATGTGTTAAATGTATCAGTATGTAATTTTATGTCTTTTACTGTCTTTTTGCAACCATGTGGTTAATGGAGTCTGACTCTAGTCCTAGATAATTGGATTACTTCTCCAATTATCTCCAGGGCAGAAGGGAGGAAGCCGGGATGCATTGTGGGGGATGTTTTACTTCTGTTTGGGCCAGATTGTGCCATGCTGCAAGCCAAGGCCCAAAAGATACTTTTAGTAACTTTTAAACCCCTGGTCGGATTCATGCCATTTTTTAATATGTTGTTCCCCTGAATGGATTGATTGTGGATATGTATTTTTATGTGAATGTGATGTATGGTTTTAAAGTTATGAAAGTTGTGTAAAAGTATATTTTACTCTGTATGCATAATGGGATTATGTGTCACACTAAGGGGAGGGGATGTGTGGGAGGTAACATCTATGTCATTGGTTCTTTTATGCCTCCCCCTGGGTGTGGCCTGTATGTGTGAGTTGGAAATAAAAGCCAGACTGGGTGTCCCAGTCTAGAGTTCCTGCTTAACCCTCAAAATGAAGTGTCGTCTCGTTCTTGGGGGGGATTGGATTGTAAGCTGACTGCCAAGAGTGTAAGCCGATTGTATGCTTTTCTTGTTCAGCTGTTCCAGTTCGGAGTGTTATTTCGTATCCAGATCGGGAGTTTGATGTTCTGCAGTAGCTGTGCCTGTCTCCAGAAAAGGGGATTATCGCCTAAACTGGGTTTTATCCTCTTGTAAGTGAAACGGTCCGTTACAATTGGTGGCAAGCGGCGGGATCGTTCCTACAACCAGAGGGACAGCTACAGACAACACCATTCCTGGATTACAAAGTGAGGGCAACGCCAGTACCCGTACAGCGCCCCTATCTACAAGGAACCAACTGCAGCAGAGCAAGCATGGCACCCAGCTACACTCAAGAGGCGTATGACAGAGAGGTCACCGCGGTGCTGGCTATATGCGGACCCAACCTCTCAGAGGATCTAATACAGCAGGTGAAGAAAGCAGTGCGAGAGTACTTGCCGCGGGAATCAGAGCGGGCCAGGGGGTTTGCAGACCTCCCTCCCCAGCGGCAATGTGTGGCCCAGGGAGCTGATGGTGTCGTCCATCCTCCCCAGCAGCCGTGTGTGTCCAAGGGAGCCGAAGGTGCAGTCCTTCCTCCCCAGCGGCAGGCTGAGTTACAGGGGGCAGAGGTTGTTGTTCCTGCCCCCCAGCAGCAAAGTGATATGCCAAGAAGGCAGTGTGAAGTGAAGGGAGAGGAGAGCAGCGTCCTCCCTCCCCAGCGGCAATGTGTGCCCCAGGGAGCTGATGGTGTCGTCCATCCTCCCCAGCAGCCGTGTGTGTCCAAGGGAGCCGAAGGTGCAGTCCTTCCTCCCCAGCGGCAGGCTGAGTTACAGGGGGCAGAGGTTGTTGTTCCTGCCCCCCAGCAGCAAAGTGATATGCCAAGAAGGCAGTGTGAAGGGAAGGGAGAGGAGAGCAGCGTCCTCCCTCCCCAGCGGCAGTGTGTGCCCCAGGGAGCTGATGGTGTCGTCCATCCTCCCCAGCAGCCGTGTGTGTCCAAGGGAGCCGAAGGTGCAGTCCTTCCTCCCCAGCGGCAGGCTGAGTTACAGGGGGCAGAGGTTGTTGTTCCTGCCCCCCAGCAGCAAAGTGAGATGCCAAGAAGGCAGTGTGAAGCGAAGGGAGAGGAGAGCAGCGTCCTCCCTCCTCAGCGGCAGTGTGTGCCCCAGGGAGCTGATGGTGTCGTCCATCCTCCCCAGCGGCAGTGTGTGTCCCAGGGAGCAGAAGGTGTCGCCCTTCCTCCCCAGCGGCAGTATGTATCCCAGGGAGCTGATGGTGTCGTCCATCCTCCCCAGCGGCAGTGTGTCCTGCAGGGAGCAGAGACAGTCAGTCTCGCACCCCAGCAGCCGGACAAGAGAATGAAAGGGGAGACAGCTGGTCCCCCTTTCCACCAGCAGAGAGAGTGGCAGGGAGAGGAGCCTGCTAACCCCCCTCCCCAGCGGCAGTTTACCGTCCAGAGAGAGGAGCTTGTTACACCCTCTCTCCAGCGGCAGCCTAACCCACCAAGGGGAGATGTTAAGCCCCACATCTGTGCAGATGGGACCGTAGTCTCTGCACTTACAGCCCCAGGGGTAGGGACGGTCGGTCCTGTCCCCCAGCCACAGAGCGATATATCTAAAGGGGAGACAGTCGGTCTCCAGCAGCCAGGCTCCCACCAGACTACTCCCGTGGTAGTGCTGGCAACAGGACAGAGTACCGCTGGTCTCTGCCCCCTCAGCAACCCACCAAGGCAGCCTATCAGTCTCTCACCCAGCCGTGGGGAGACACCTGGACTTGGACAAAATTCTCCCTCACCCAGGTGTGGTAACTGTTTATTGTGGGTGGGCTGCTCTACTACTTCTGTTCTGTGGGTGGGTTGCTGGACTAACCAGGGCACTGACCGGCAGGAGGTCAGATACCCTGTTAGTCTAATTGGTAAAGGGGAGAATTGTGGCGAAACCAACTTCGCCACTGTGGGCTGGAGAAGCCTGGCTGCTAGCCTCCTGCCCTGCGACTACGGCCCATGGACATATTGCTCTATAAACACTATATTTGGGCATGTAATAATTTATATTGCTGCTACTGGCCCTTTAAAATCAGCAATGGACATATTGGGACTTTTGGGACTAATGTCCCTTTAAGACTTTGTAACATATCACAGTAATACTGTATTGGATATTGTGTAGGTATTTATGTGTTCAGTTAAACTGGGGATATGTAGAAATGTGTGTTTTATGTGTTAAATGTATCAGTATGTAATTTTATGTCTTTTACTGTCTTTTTGCAACCATGTGGTTAATGGAGTCTGACTCTAGTCCTAGATAATTGGATTACTTCTCCAATTATCTCCAGGGCAGAAGGGAGGAAGCCGGGATGCATTGTGGGGGATGTTTTACTTCTGTTTGGGCCAGATTGTGCCATGCTGCAAGCCAAGGCCCAAAAGATACTTTTAGTAACTTTTAAACCCCTGGTCGGATTCATGCCATTTTTTAATATGTTGTTCCCCTGAATGGATTGATTGTGGATATGTATTTTTATGTGAATGTGATGTATGGTTTTAAAGTTATGAAAGTTGTGTAAAAGTATATTTTACTCTGTATGCATAATGGGATTATGTGTCACACTAAGGGGAGGGGATGTGTGGGAGGTAACATCTATGTCATTGGTTCTTTTATGCCTCCCCCTGGGTGTGGCCTGTATGTGTGAGTTGGAAATAAAAGCCAGACTGGGTGTCCCAGTCTAGAGTTCCTGCTTAACCCTCAAAATGAAGTGTCGTCTCGTTCTTGGGGGGGATTGGATTGTAAGCTGACTGCCAAGAGTGTAAGCCGATTGTATGCTTTTCTTGTTCAGCTGTTCCAGTTCGGAGTGTTATTTCGTATCCAGATCGGGAGTTTGATGTTCTGCAGTAGCTGTGCCTGTCTCCAGAAAAGGGGATTATCGCCTAAACTGGGTTTTATCCTCTTGTAAGTGAAACGGTCCGTTACAGCCATCTCACCTATTAACACCGTCGTGTTCGACAACCTAACAAATTACCTAACACCAGACCACCCATATGGGTAGTGTGCCACTTGTTAACCCCAATAACCCCTGTTCACACCTCTACAAACCACAATTACATGAACGTTCCAAGCAGTCGGCTGGGTAGCCACTGTACGTATGTGCGAACACGTGGTGGCGGCCATATTGGAATACAAACAGAGACGGCGGTGTTTGGTCGTCGAGTGTATGGAACTAAAATTGGACACTCGATGGCGCGAACACCTCTTGGACTTGCACCTTCCAGTATATTCGTGGGGATTCCGACAAACGGAGTGGCGTTCAGGGGGAGCACCTTACGAATGTACGCATGAACAGTTTTGGATTGTTTTTTCATGCAGTTTATACACCCGAAAGAGACCAACCGCACATCCTGATTTCATGGAACCTTTTTAGGCAGGCGCCTTGTGTGCGGTCGGTCTAAACTATACCCCGGTGGCGTTTCAGCTGCGTTCATGGGATCTGAGCGCTTTTTGGATATGTTGGGCGCTCAGATCCAGGCTATCCGGGGATATAGGATTTAAGGAGGTACCTTGTGGGGAAACATATGTTTTGGGGTGATTACTATTGTACATGTCCTGTACCTGAGAGTTCATGTACTTTGTCTCAGTCTACTTTCAGTTCCAGTAGGGAATGTCCCTGGAATGTGTAATTGGAAACCCCTTGAATGGGGATTCTCATAAAAGGCCATGTGTGGCTACATTAAAATCAGTTAGACCCCCAGAGCTTAGTGTCGTCCAGTTGCTGGGGAAGAGGTGGGAGAGTCTTGGAGTATTTTCCTGTACTTGGCTGTTCCCTTGGAGTATTCTACTTGTTCCTGAGTGCATGTGCGCTACACCAGCGGAGGAGAGTCCCTGCTAGGACTAGGGCTCCGCTACAGCCACTATCCTCTACAATATACACTCTGTGTCCTCAAAGGCAACATCTGGAAGGTCCTACAATATGGACATGAAGCCATCAAATTGGACTGTCTTAGTTGAACTAATTGTGCAGTATGTTTTTGTACTGCCACAGGTAAAATCATCTACGTCCATACGTATTTGATGAGATTTTTTTCTTAATGAAAGACTGAAAAGGCTGCCATCAAAACTATTGTGGCCTCTACAAAACATAGGCCGGGCCCCTCCCAGTACAGCCTAACAGACACAAATGCACACACACACCAACACACCTTAGTACACACTGATACATATGGACACACACACAAATATTAATTCCCAGACACACTCACATATTCACGCCTGCACATACAGATACACACTGCCACAAACACTCACAGACACACACTTTCACATACACACATTACATATTTATACTGCTACATACACTCACAAAGAGATAGAAACTGCCACGGACATTTTAGATACAAACTGCCTCATACATATACATAGTGCACATATACAGATATACTGTGTCACACACACTACACGCACACAAACATACGGATACCCACACAAACGCACCCACATATACACACTGCCACACAAAGATATGCACTGCCACATACATTCAAAAAATTATATACATAGTGGAGCTGTGTATGTAAGATAAGTACAATAAATTAATTATCGTGATATCATTCTTAGAAAACATTACTTATCTTATATTTAAATTTATATTCAAATCTGTAATCCAGTGTGTGTACCTTTAAAAGACAATAACTTTTAAAAAAATTCACTAGACTGAGGAAGTCATATTTGGCAAAATGCGCTTCTGGAAGCTTGTCATATATTTTATATATGTATATTTTTTGTTTTATAGTTTATATAAAGTATATTCTTTTAACTTATTGGTCATCTAGCTCCTGCACATATAAGAGAGATGGTATGGTCCTGACCAATACAAAGTTTATCTACTGAGCCATTTGATAGGCTCTATGTGTGAGTATAAGATCTTTGAATTTGAATATATTGTGTGATTTTAAAATAATAGTGCACTATGTTTTTTCTGCTGAGATTATTTGAGGATTACTAGGGAAAGCAAAGATATCCATGGAATATGTGAGTGTTCCATTTTAGATACTTCTATATTACATTGTTTAAACAATTTACACTGTATTGTATATTTATTGTATTTTAAAGGTACACATACTGGATTAAAGAGAAATTTAAATATAAGAGAAGTAATATTTTCTAGACGTGATCTCAAGATATATTTATTGGATTCATCTCAAATATAATTCTCCACTGGGTATATATTTTTGAGTTTATTTATCTCTGCGTGTTTTGGGGGAATTTTACATTACAGTGTGGTAGCTGCTCATAGCTAATAACTATTAATTAATTTGTTTGTTTGCTTGGATTGCCTATTTTACATATATAGCGCTTTTGCACCATATTTACTGTATTTTGCACTGCCCCATACATATTGACACACACACGACATACGCACACACAGCCACAGATATATAAAGGCTAACACAGGCATGGACACCACACTCTATTTTAGTGACACTCTTCTTAGGATTGCAGGTAATTCTAACGCTGCTTTGCCTGCCCCCTGGTGTCGCTATATTCTCACGCCAGGAGGAAGTTATCTGACATCATTTCCTTGCAAGCAGGGCGGAGTTCCACTGATTGCTGATCGCTATGGGAAACACAGTTCTACGGGGACACGGAATTTCAAACAACACAGGAATGGGGTCTGGGTAGAAGAGGGATATTTATTTCCCCGAACAGACAAAATAGAACTAGCGGACTCAAAGGCGCTTGAGAATTGGCTGTCACTCTCTGATAGTGGCTTTGCACATCGAGATCCAGAATTTTACCACCGTGGGGGTTTGTACCAGCCCACGGTACTATTTCAAAGATTAAAAAACATAAATTAATATTCACTTGCTCTGTGTTAAAAAAAATTTTATAGTCAGTGCTCAGAGACCTGTTTTTTTTTTCTTTGAAGCCAAAGTCGATGTGTTGTCATTGACACGGAAATTTACATACGGATAATTTTACAGTCCTTCTAAATGTAATTTGTTTTGAGTGGAGAACAAAGTGCAAGACAATCCTTAAAAAATAGTTGAGATAAACAATGTCTTTCGACATGAATAAATAGGCACTGTAAGAAACCATTAATGGCTAATTACATGGGTTTGTTGGCAAGCCGTAAAGTCCTTACTGCCACCTGTGTTAAAGTTATTCTTTAACTATGCAATATAGAGGAAGACTGAACAATTATCAAACAAAGCATCGGGTCAGCCAGAGACCAAGGTTATATAATACACGAGGGATAATATCCAATGCCTTCAACACATTTATATACAGTGTACGAGTTCTTAAAATGTAATCATCCTTGGTCAAAAATGTATGAAAAATATAAAAAATATAAGTGAACCTATGACCACTTTCTAACACGTGTACCCCAAATCAGTTCTGTGACTTTACTGTAGCATAATACAGATTAAGGAACAATGCACACATAAATATAAATTTGTACATTTTATAAGGCTACTTAAAAATATTAACCCAATAAGGCCATATGGTGGAACTGAATCCCCATATTGGTTTGTTAAGATAGGTGATTTTAGGAAGCCTTATACAATTTGAAACTATACAAATGTATTTTTATGTGTGAGCTGTCCTTTAATCTGTATTACGGTATGTATTGAAACTCTATTCACTCTATTCTCTGAAACTGCTATGTTTATTAAAAAAAAGGGTTACCCTAGCTGGACCAGGCACCCAGACCACTTCATTAAAGGACCTCTCTAGTGCCAGGAAAACATACTCGTTTTCCTGGCACTAGAGTGCCCTGAGGGTGCCCCCACCCTCAGGGACCCACTCCCGCCCGGCTCTGGAAAGGGGTAAAAACGTACCTTTTTCCAGCGCTGGGCGGAGAGATCTCCTCCTGCTCTCCTCCTCCGATCCGCCTCTTCTCC
The DNA here is from genome assembly GCF_036172605.1 of Pelobates fuscus. Classification (NCBI taxonomy): domain Eukaryota; kingdom Metazoa; phylum Chordata; class Amphibia; order Anura; family Pelobatidae; genus Pelobates; species Pelobates fuscus. Next base: position 12,073,443 of record NC_086327.1, read on the forward strand.
TCCCCGTCGGCTGAATGCGCACGCGCGGCAAGAGCTGCGCGCGCATTCAGCCGGTCACATAGGAAAGCATTCTCAATGCTTTCCTATGGACGCTGGCGTGCTCTCACTGTGAAAATCACAGTGAGAAGCACGCAAGCGCCTCTAGCGGCTGTCAATGAGACAGCCACTAGAGGACATAGGGGGAAGGCTTAACCCATTCACAAACATAGCAGTTTCTCTGAAACTGCTATGTTTATGAAAAAATGGGTTAACCCTAGAAGGACCTGGCACCCAGACCACCTCATTAAGCTGAAGTGGTCTGGGTGCCTAGAGTGGTCCTTTAAGCTGAAGTGGTCTGGGTACCTATAGTGGTCCTTTAAGATGGCTGCCTAGCCTGTAGAATGCCCACCTATTTATACTATCCCACCCCTTTGCCCCTAAACCTCCTCCCACCATTCTTAGACCTCCTTACCATTCTATCTGTACACTCCCCCTCACACTCACATGTCCCTGTTCTGTCTAGGCCTTGCCTGACTCCTATTTACGGCAGCACCATTCCTGCAAAATGCATGTTTGGGGTGTGCCCCCAATTCCTCTTTGTTTTTACTATATTGTAACATGTGCACCCCCAACTATATGGCTCTGGTGACAGACCACAAGTTAGAACTGAGAAGTAGATTTAGAAGACTCAGAAAGAATGTCAAGACTAGTGGCGCAGATTCAGAAAACACAGACAGGATTTCCAGAATTGGAGACGCAGACTCTGAAAGCACAGACAGGACTCCCAACAGTCCTGATTTTGGAACCTCAGTCACTATTTCAGGGTCCTGTCCTGACTTTGTTCCCTGGTGTCCAACTTTTAGGGTCATCAGGGAACTGCCCCAGAAAGCATTGCAAGAGTGTTTACAGGCTCTGTTACTGCCCATTAGTGGGCTGGCCTGGGCGATTGGTTAATTTACGACAGGTGGACCTACCTATCCTTTAAAGCCCCACCAGCTTTAACTTTCAATCTATGGATAAACACCGATAGTGTGGGCAGATACCAGGAGCTAGCCTAGAATATGGCTGAGATAGGGTGAATATCTGGATATGAAAGTGAGTAGGTGTGCAATGGTACTGTGCCTTTAAGAGGGAACTGATGTTTATAAAAGGTAAAAGCAAGATAAATAGATAGATATACTTAAAAAGCATAAATGGGATATATCTGGGTAAGAAATCGGTATCTTATAGACATACAATACATAAAATGAATGAATAAATGAATAAGTGAATGGATGAAAAAAAAAAAGAAAAAAAAGGGGGATAAGTTTGTGTCCGAAGCAAAACTGTGCAGTGCAGGTGCCTCTATTACTGCTATGAAACAGAATGGCTGGCACTTGTACTAAATAGTATACTCTGTCAGAGTATACAAACTCAAACCTTCTGATTAAGATCACACGGAATATATCTGAGGTCATGGCTGAATGTTATCTAGAGTTCGATAAATCAATGTGTTGCAATGTCTCACTTGGCTCACTTTCAATAAGCAATAATATACATCTTTGGTAGCCACGTTTATTTTGCCTTTGGTTATAGTTAATGTGACATGAACTTGGATTGAAGAATTGGGAAATATATAAAGATTCCTGTGGGATCGATGCATGAAGAGAATGGATGCCTTTTCCAATTGTCACCATCCTTTCTGGTGTAAGTCATTGTATAGTCTGTAGTATAGAGTAAAAACACATTAAAGAGACGCTCTAAGCACAATAATCATTGTAGTTCACTGCAGTGGTTATAGTGTTACGCCTTTAATGTTCACGTCTGCATTATCCTTGCACAGTCACCCAGTCAGCTTTGGATTACAGGGATCTAGTGATTTTGCAGATTGGTCGACCTTAATGACCCTGGAGGAATAGGCCATCCTTAGTGGGTGATGTACGGACAAGGCGCGTACCAGTCTGTGTTCCAGGACTTTTAAGTTTAAAAGTCCCGATGATCAAATATATATCAGGGAACTTAACCACCAATGAACTGAGGTAATTAAGCAGATTGAGGTTCCGGTTTAAATATATTGCACAGTAAGGTGGACACTGTCACATACTGAGATACAATATTGCTTATATGGGATGGACTTTAAAGTAACCCTCTGGTAACAAACAGGATGCAACTACTCAGACACAACAGGGAATTGTGAAGAAATTACTTGAAAATCTATCATTTGGGGGCAAAAGACTCAATATGGAACAATTCTCCAAATGGGCTTTGACAATGTTGGTCTAAAATTTATAGATATAGATATAATGGAACTTGTAATGATAAACAGTTAAAATAATTGTATTTATCAATAAAGATAAATAGGCTGATTGATCGGCTCTTGTGCCAGCAACAGATTTTACCGGACGTGGGTGGGTAGGGACGCGGGTGTTGATAAGGAACTCTATTTATTATTCGGGGGGGGGGGGGTCAGGATCTTAAACAGATGTGTGTAATGTCTTATTGTTTGTGTAAAAAGATGATATTTATTCAGAGACCCAACCCTGCTGATTAGCTTGTAATATGTACTTATTGACTAGGAGAGAGAATTGGGTCTATCTCATTTATTATTACAAGATAACGAACTGATAATTTGATAATTGCGCTCTGAAGAGAAGTAAAAAAAAAAAAGGCTTGAACGTCAATGCACAATGCTTGTTCGTTCTATCTATCGTTCCGTTACACATATATAGAATGCGTGTGCTCTGCGTGTTCGTTATCTTTCTTTCACACATATCGCAAGTTCTTTATTGCCTTGTAACATGCATACAAAACGTGTGTTCCATATTGTTCCGTTACACGTTTACGGAATACGTGTTCGTTTTCATTCTGTTACATGTACACAAAACACAGGGTTTTTATTGCTCAATACATTTTTTTATGTCTGTAAAAACTATTAAAAATATGTACTTGTTTCATGCAACCAACATGAATAACGTAATCCTGTACCTATGGTAAAAGTGCAAAATAGGTATAAATCACCCAGTATATAAGAGTTAACCAAAAAAGGTGTCTCATTAACACCCCAAAACCATATGAAAAATTAAAAAATATATATATATATATATATATATATGTATAAAATATCAGACAGAAAACTCTGAGAAAGATGATATAATAAATATAATATAACACAACCTGATATAGGTGGTGCAAATCTATGATGGAAAAAGAAACAAATATAGTGTAATACTATTACAAATAAACAAAGGGAAGGGGAAGTAGAGAACTCACCTCACACGATAAAGGCCGTTATAAGGCACATCACCCCACAGGGGTATAGATCCAGCGGTATTGTCTTGATTCAATAATGATCTTATAATATACTAAGGTATAAATGGAAAGGAAGATACATACAGTACATCATAAAAATGTTTAATGGCGGGGCGGGGCCGGACAGCCACCCGAGTGAGTCGCACATAGCTTGAGCTCTTCAGCTATAACCTAAAAAAAACGCAGATTTACCTGTAAAATCAGGCAATTCCTTACCTGAAACTGTATGCCTGAGAGACCACTCAGCGAGTGCTAGACCTGTATTCCGCTGACTCTCATAGCTACAAACACCACCAAACTGTACACTAGCCTGACGGGGAAATTACTGAAGCCCTGTCACCCCCCCCCCCTCTGGACCGGTGGGGGTTATCCCGGTCCCCGGTGGGGCACCTTACATCCCTGCTACATCGGTCTTCCAGCCTGAAAATCCCGGGCCCACGTGGTGGGTCCATAATGTCTGTCGCGATGGAGCCTCTGTCAGATCAGCTGAACAGAGAGAGCTGGGACTGGAGGAAACGATTTGAGGCGAAAGTCTGTCAACGTTTCTGGAGCCGACTAAGCAGCAGATCTCCCGCACCTACTCCACGAGAAACGCCAGAGGTACGGGAGGATGTACCGGCCTGCCCCACCTCTTCTGGTCTCCGGGCCTATGGGGAGTTATGTCCCCCCCACCGTCCACCCACCTGGAGGAATCTTCATTCTAGGGAGATCCTACGGGCTCAAGATTCTGCCACCAGGAGTAAAGTGTCAAAGCCACAAACCGCAAGGGAAGACTCAGCACGTGCCTTCCCTGGGTGGCGTCCCGTTCACTATACGAACGCCATCCAGGGGGAGCATTCATGTATTGCTTCCCACCCCGTTCGGTTACCAAATGAGGACCTCCACAGTGCCCCTTGGAATGTTCGCACCAATCAATTAGAACGTTGGCAACTTGCAACATAAGTGTGAAACCGCAAGGGAAGTAATTAATGAGTGCTCAGGTGGAGCATTTGGGTCCCGAAAGGAGACGCTTCCCTTGCCTGACTTCACCCAGGAACCCCACGGAGGCTGCTCATGGCAGTCACCGTTCCAGGGTACCCTGAGATTGGTGGGGACAATGGCAGTTTGGCCGGCTTTCTGTGACTGGGTGTCCAGGAGGCGGGATGCTTTCCCGCGCTGGGGCTCCCAGGTACAGAGGCTCAAAGGATAAAGTCCCTGGAGGTGGGAAGCCCTGAGGATGGGTGACGGGAACAGGGGACAAAGGGACTAGAGTTCTATTTCTGTCAGGAGACCCTTGGGAGTGGGCCCTGGGAGGGGACACTGAGTTGCGGGAACAGAGGACAAAGGAGCTGGGGCTTTCTGTGTGATCCACCCCTTGCATGAGGAAAAGTTAAAAGCCGGATGTGGCCAATAAAGTGGTTGTTGTACCCCAGGACTGTGTGTCGTCTGGTTACTCGGTGGGAAATGGGTCTTTCTGTATTCTAACTGACTCCCTTCTGAGGAAGGCTTTGGCTGAGCAGGGCAGCCAGTCGGGTTGCTAAGAGGCCCGCTACTACTTCATTCTCCATAACCTACAGACAACATTCTGATAACTGAACGTCAGACTGATCACAATTTGTTAAAGATAGTAACTCACTAGATGTTTTATCTACAATGAGCTATAAGTTCAGATATCACACAGTGAACTCATCATATGATTACTTATAAGGACCTTTTTAATGATTAGAGTTCCCCCTCTTTTCCTGACCTGCGAGGCGTATCTAGAGCTTGGGGCTTAGCACACAGCAAATCTGAAATTAATTAGATTGTTTCTCTGATTGCAAAACAGAACACGTCAATTAGAAGATAATCTATTCTTTTTATGCACAGAAGTCATTTTTATGGGTTCCCTTCTGATGTTAAAAAGCCATTTTAATCCAAAATGTGTAAAGCAAAATAAATCAAATTTATTCTGCATTTTAAGTAATGAAAATCACGCAGAGATTCATTTTATTGTAACACTCAGAACATTGCAACAATGTATTAAATGAATCTCCAAAGAGTTGTTGAGTAGTATCTTTTTAATATTTAATGACGACTCGCTTTTATTTTTTACACTCAACATAGATGCTTTAAAGATGACGTAAAGAAAGAAAATGGTTTCTTTGTGTTCATTTTCATAATGTTAAAATATTCGTGTGTTAGACAAGCTTACTAAGTCATTGGTACCAGAGAACTCCAACAGCTGTCTTGACGTTGTTCGAGAAACCATTCGTTGGAGTAAAGGGAACTGCAAATGTTGGGAGAAAATAGACAAAATGGAAACTTTCTTCGGCCAAGTATACAACTTGCAATTCCCTTCATAAAACTCCACTCTTTCCACTTTAAATTAACACCTTAAGGACACATGACATGTGTGACATGTTATGATTCCCTTTTATTCCAGAAGTTTGGTCCTTAAGGGGTTAAACCACCATAGACACTGCAACACGCTGAGGTATTTGTTTTACCAGGAGCACCTTGGAGCCCCCCAATGTGAGGATTCAAACCACTTTGGAACAATTTGACTTCTGACCTCGGGCCCTCCAGTCATTGCTGCCTTTATAATATAGAAAACCACTTTGTACACTCTTGCCAAACAAACTGACGAATAATACAAAATGGAGAAAAGGTGATTGCGCACTTTTTTAGATGGAACTCTTGGATTATGTAAATAATCTCTAAGGTCTGTAAATATAAAAAGCCAACATAGCGTAGTGAATTCAAACACAAAATATTAAAAATTAAAGGAGAGACGAAACAGACCAAATTATACATATAGATTACCCCCAACAACTCCACCAAAATTGAGGAGAGAGATACAGAAAAAAAGAGATATCCATGATAGATACTCCCAAAGTCTTTTTTTCTGTATCTCTCTCCTCAATTTTGGTGGAGTTGTTGCGGGTAATCTATATGTATCATTTGGTCTGTTTCGTCTCTCCTTTGGGGGACTCCTCCAGTGGTTATATTCTGTATTAGGGAGGGTCTTTCTCCTGACCTGAGTTTGAGGTGGAATTCTCGGTTCAGGTTTAAGATCGGAATAAATCCTATTTCTGTTTCCATGGGCCTCCTCCTCATATTGTCTCTTACTGCCTGATCTATGGGAGTTCATTGTCTTGCTATGGTCCCTTGTTTTTCAGTACTTCCGTTCAACTTACATGGAGCTAAAACGTCAGACACGCGCAGCCATGTTGGTTGTGGCTACACCTACACATAAAGGATAAAGCAAGACGGCGGACATATTGGAAGAGGCGGAAGTACTGAAAAACGTCCGGAAACACTCCATATATGGAGAAGGGGGAAGCTAATTGGTATACACCTGTACCCATGTTTTAATTAATTGTCAAGTGTTTTATGCCATATATAAGAAAGTTATTGTAGTTACAAACATATATGCACCCGAGGAAGACCTATTGCACTAGGTCGAAACGCGTTGTGCTGTTTATTGTTTTTTTTAGTCTTTACTGTACAAATAAAAGTATTCACCATATATCCATCTCGGTACCTGGTTCCTGATCTACTAAACAGAGGATTATTTATACCTTCTGGGGGACCTAAAACCTGCAAATTCCCATCTGATTGATGTATCCTGCCTTCACAGTTTAGAGCAAACTCAGAAATGCTCTAAATATTGTGAGTTTTCCAATTATTTAATTTTTAATATTTTGTGTTTGAATTCACTACGCTATGTTGGCTTCTTATATTTACAGACCTTAGAGATTATTTACATAATCCAAGAGTTCCGTCTACAAAAGTGCGCAATCACCTTTTCTCCATTTTGTATCTTTGTATGTAAGTGTAAACGAGTGACTATACACTCAGGTAATATTGCTGTATGCCACATTATCTTTGATAAGATATTTGGTTTATTTGCGCCACCCTTTTTCTTTCTTGCTGTACTAAATTGAAGAATGAGTTGGATGTGAAGGGCTGTATACCCCCACATGAATCTTGCTATGCATTGTGGGACATTTTCACATGGGGGTCTTTTGTGAGCAGTCATCCATTTTCAGCATCCATTTTGAAGGAGGTTGCGCACATTCTTTAGGTAAATATTTCTTTTAATCTATACATTAGCTGGCAAAGCAGATAATCGCAGACTGTAAATCGAATTGTTTCGTGTTTGGCAAAGAATCTTCAAAAAGCCAGAAAGTTAATCATTTCTTTAAACAATTCCCTGAGACAGTGTCGCTGATAACGATTCTTTCACAATAGTTGGTGATGTCATGAAGACAAAGATGACTTCTTGGAAAATAACAGTAAGAAATGGTTGTGAAATCGGAGGAGAGGTTTGGGGGAAACAAGCTCACAGATTTTTGCATAACACTTAATCATCAATTGCACATTAAAATATTTTTTTGTACCTCAAAACAGGAATTCATTCAGTGAAATCCAAATGGGTGGGAACTGACATTGGCCAAGAAGTGCCTTTGCACAATTGATCTTTTTGATTGTGTCAACTTGCTTGTGAGTGTTATATTGTATCAGTTTTTAATTCACTATTGTAATTAAAGGTTGCACTATGATCCTTTTTATTTTTTTATCTTTCATGTGAGAATATATTTCTGTCTTCGGCGTGATATCACGTTTCACTTTGTATTTTGTGATTGTGGCGCCCTGCACTGCATTTTAACCATTTGGGGTTCTTATACAGTTTTCCTTTGTGTGTAGTTGTTAAAGGGATTTTTTTGGAGTGCTCCCTGTTTCAGAGGATTGCCCGCACATATTTTGCACTTTGAATATCACTTACCCATTTTTAATTCTGGTCAACTTACAACTGTCACCAACCTTCCACACCAGAAGCTTCTGTACCACTGCCACGCTACAAGATAGGTAGGAGGCATGCAAGGGAGGGAGGGGAGCAGAACACTAAGAGGGGGGAGGAGTGGAACATTAAGGGACAGGAACGGGGGGGGGGACACACTAAGAGACAGGAGAGGGAAGGGACAAGGAAAACTAAGGGCGGGGGGCACTAAAAGGAACTCTAAGGGTGTAGGGGGGCACTAAGAGACAGGGAAGAGACCACTAAGGGATGGGGGGAGAGAAACACTAAGGGACAGGGGAATGAAAAGGAACCCTATGGGGGGAGGGAGACCAGTAAAAGAGAGGGAAGGGAGAGGAGAGGAACACTAAGAGGAGGAGGGAGGAACACTAAGGGAGATGTTGGACCACTAAGAGACAGGGAAGGGAGGGGAGAGGAACACTAAGGGACATGGAGAGGAGGGGAGAGGACAACTAATGGATGGGGAGGGGATAGGACCACTAAGGGACAGGAAGGGGAGGGGACCACTAAGGGACAGGAAGGGGAGAACACCAGTAAGGGACATGGAGGGGGGGAGGAACACTAAGGGACATGGAGGGGAGAGTGGCACACAGGGTGGCCAGAGTGGGGAGAAAGACACACAGAGGTACATGATGGGGTTGAAAGACACACAGATATGACTGGGAAGTGGAAAAACAAAGTGGCTGGGGGTAAATGAGACACAGAGGGGCTAGAGAAGAGGAAAGGGAAGGGCTGAGGGTCAAACAGACACACATAAAGGAGCTGTAAAGAGTAAAAGACACAAAGGGGCTGGTAGAGAAGGAGACACACAAAGGGGCTGGGGGTAGTAAGACACTAAAACCATCTTTGCCTGTGTACCCAAAAATCCTTACACACAGCGTTCTCTACATACGTGCACACACATACTTCATCCCCTATACTCACACACTACATCACTTACACAAAATGTATCCTTAAACACACACTGTATCCTCCTACACACAATGTATCCTCCTACACAAAATGTATCCCCTACACACCATAGTTACATAGCTGAAAACCATATATCCTCCTACACATACACTGCATCCCTACACATCATGTATCCTCCTACACAAACTGTATCCTTCCACACACACTGCAGCCCTACACATCATGTATCCTCCTACACACCATGTATCCTCCTACACAAAATGTATCCTTCAACACACACTGTATCCTCCTAAACACACTCTATATGCTACAAATCATGTATCCTCCTACACATACACTGCATCCCTACACATTATGTATCCCCAACACACACTGCATCCCACACACATACACAATGCATCACCTGTACAAACACTACATCCTTTATACATGCAGACACTACATCGTCTAGTGTTCAGCAGGTTTCCTGAACATATCGTTTTCACAATCCTAAGGCTATGGGAGGTTTGTGTAAAGTGCTGTCCCATAGTATGCAGGATTCAGCATCACGGTATCAAACAGATTAGCCAATGAGCGATATAGAACACATTGCCTTAGTTTAAAGGTCTCTCCCATTCACCGTATAGATTACACATCGTACATGACAACACTTTTCATGTATTGCCAATCAGAAAAACGGAACCGTGATGAGAAAAACAGAATAGGTTCACTAGATTTGGCAACCCCCCGTCTTGTCCCCCTGAGTTCAGATGTCAGATAAAACTGGTCCATATTTGAGCTGAGCTTTATCATAGATAGGGCTTCCCAAATAGGCACTGGACAATATTAAACCCATTCAGGATGACAGGATGAGGGGGTGGCAGACACCTCGCTACGTGACATTTGATAGTAGTGACAAGTTTAATGTAGGGTCTTTTCGTACAGTTCTCTAATGTGTCCAGAAGATGGCAGCAGAACTCAGGCTAGAACACAGTGGGATGTATTCATGAAAGCGTGAATTGTAGTGAATTATTAAATCCAATGGCAAAATTAATCCTGAAAATAGTCGATTTGAAAAGAAAAAAAAAATCCTCCTCCCATTCAGTTGCACCCTAGCTATTGCTTCCTGGAATGTCATTTCAGTTTTCAGTTTTCCCCAATTCACTATTTACCCTAAGTTGTGTATTTGGTTATTGGATACTTTGCCGTACCCCCCTTTGATATAAGTTGAAGCAGTGGATCTCATGAATTAATTTCACATAAATCAAACCATCTATATGGGTGCACTGTGCTCTCGTTAATTTTAGTGGCTAATTACTGAATATGTGCAAGGATGATGTCATGCATTTTAACATTCTGCTTTGGGAGAACCATGACTGGCAGTGATGATTCCTGAATAGCCGAGATATGAATTAATTGAACAAGACATGCCTATATCTAACTTGAAGTATTCTCTCCTTCATGCTAACAGCCCCAAAAATGGCTATAACAAGTCTCTGGAAATCTATAAAACCTCCAACCTTAGGAAAATGGTTTGTAAAGATGAAACATTACCACGTCATGGTAATGTTTCTCCTTAACCCCTTAAGGACACATGACATGTGTGACATGTCATGATTCCCTTTTATTCCAGAAGTTTGGTCCTTAAGGGGTTAAAGGGACCTAATAGCCACCTAAATAACTTTAGCTTAATGAAGCAGTTTTGGTGTATAGATCATGCCCCTGCAGCCACACTGCTCAGTTCTCTGCCATTTACGAGGTAAATCACTTTGCTTATGTTGCTCTTGTCCTACCTCTATGCATGTGACTTACACAGCCTTCTTAAACACTTCCTGTAAGAGTCGTCTAATGTTTGCACTTCCTTTATTGCAAATCCTGTCTAATTTATAATATCCTATCTTCTGCACTGTTAATAGCTTGCTAGACCTGAATTAGGCTCCTGTTTGTAATTAAAGTTTATTTTACAAAGCAGGAGACAAAAACTTTTATAGTAAATTACATCTGACTGAAATTGAAACCATTTTGTTTTTATGCAAGCTGTGTCATTCACAGCCAGGAGAGGTGTGGCTATGGTTGCATAAACAAAAACAAATGTGATTTAAACTCCTGAATGGCAGAGAATCGAGCAGTGAGACTACAGTGGCATGATATATACACCAAAACTGCCTGATTAAGCTAAAGTTGATTTGGTGCCTCTAGTGTCCCTTTAAATAATCATATGAGATACACACATTTGGCAGCCTTGGGAATCCTTTATGGACAACCGTTTCGCTAAGACAAACCAGTGAATCATTAGGCAACCCTCTACATTAGGACTGTCCAACCTGCGGCCCCCCAGATGTTACTGAACTACAACTCCCATGTCCACCAGCCTTCTGTTTATTTGAAAGAATCATGGGCGTTCTAGATCAGAAACATCTAGGGGACCCCAGGTTGGACAGGCCTGCTCTACATACACTTATAGAATATGATCACTTTGGTAAGCTGCCCATATGGACTTACTAGACGTCCTATAGCCATAGGTTCTGACTTATATAGCCGAATACAATGACTTAAGAGTTAAGCAGGCATGATCTCCAACTATGCCGATTAGCCGAGCTATGATTATCTATGATTAAGGCCACTTCGTATTCCTAAATTGTTAATTTATTTTCTTTTCTTTATTGCATTTTAGTCTTCATTACTTTTCTTTTTAACCGTCTCTTCTTTCTATACGCGCCTGTCTACGTTTGTGAGCTATAGTGCACCAGATTCCTCTCTCTTTTCTATTCTGGTATGCCATTATAATGCTGTGTTGGAAGCACCGGTATAATGTCTCAAACGAACCATGAACTTGCAATATTGTGCTGTATATACAAGTTTTGTATCTCTTAAGTGACAAAACGAAATACTGTGTGTACTCTACTCAAACGCATGCTCTGACTACGATGTATCTGAAACATATTACTACTTGGACAATGTAATAAATTGTTAATGCATGGTGCATGTACCTCTTTATATTTTCTTAATAAAAATATAATGAATAATAAAAATATTTTAAAAATAAATAAATAAATAAAATAATTGAACAATGTTAAAATATAATGTGTTTACTATAGGATGGAATATCCCCCAGAGTAAAGAACCACAAACTGCTAATTTTTTACAAATTTCAAAAACAATCTGTTAAAAAATCATCTCTGATGTGGGATTTATTAAGACAGAGATATAACTGTGATGTTTGAATGACACAATCGATATGTGAACTTAAATCGACTAGATTAAGTATTTATACAGCAGGGGTTCATTCACTGAACAAAGCCTTCTAGTGATTTGAAATCTGGATTGAAAAACTTAGGCCATAATTGTTCATTTGGAGAAATTCTCAAAGTCCGCAATCGTCACAGAGTGACTGTTTTATCTTGAAATTTGCGATTCAGTTCCAGGTAACACTGTGTGCTTATTAAATAAACCACTAGATGTCTCACAGTGGGTGAGAAACAGTGTATAATAATGTGTGAAATAAGTACATTAGTGAGCGTTGAGGTGTAAGAGTGTAGATCTGTATAATAAAGTTAAATACTTAAATTTAAAATTAAATTAGAATTTCTGACAATTCTCAATATAGCGAATAATGCTGTGAGTTTTGTGAGTATATTAGTGAGTATAGGCCTGTATAACACACCGTTAAACATTGTATACTACTATTATTATAATTATTATTAGCATTTATTATTAATGGGTGTCATAATATTATATTAGGCTGTGAATAGAGATTGTGTGAATGTCTTAATCAAAATCACAGTGAAATGCTCAATATCATTATTAGCCCAAAAGTATAAAAATAACCTTTTATCACCCAAGATCCTCAGGAAATAATTTAAACAAACATTCACCTCCCCTTGTACAATATCCAACTGTGATGATGTACAACTCCAACAATACTGCTGTAAATTAGGCCACTAGATGGCAGAACGATCCCTCCTGCTCTCCAAACCTCCAGTCCTTTTCAAACATATTGCTCATTATTTTGACCATGACGGTAGACTGAGGAGCCATCTCAGAGCTCCTTCACAACTGTGGTTTAACCTTCCAAAAAAACAACAAATCCACCAGTTTACCATCTCTTATACATTTGCCTTTCTATCTTCAATCCAAACCATAGTTGCAGTAAATTCTAAAGTTATTTTTGTTTTCGATAGGCACCCCTGGATCCCTTTTGTAACAAGAAATGTACTGTAAGGTGTAAATTGATTATTTTTCAAATATCCATAGCTTGGCCCCATATCAACTTCAGATTTTAATGTCACGTCTCCTTTTTCTGTCTGTGAAAGATTTGATGGTTTTGGGTGTTTCCACTTCCAAGATCTCACCCAATGTATCAAACGTGGTAGGTGACTCACATTTTGATGACATGTTGATTTAAGTTCTGGTTTAATTCACTCATGAAAGAAAACAGGCTTGTGGGTTATCCGATGCACGTTATACGTATTGAGACCAGGAACATCAAACCCAGTAGACAAACCCTGAGCATCAAATAGATAGAAATTAAATATCTGGTGGTCTTGAATTTCAAGGGAGACAGAGGCAGACCCTAAGTTCAGAGTACAGGGGTACTCCTTGTCAAAAACCACTTGAAAGATCCTCTCCTCCAAATAATGGAGACGAATGGTCCTGTAAATTTCTGTAATCAGCTCTTCAATATGAGGTCCAAACTGTTGCATTGACAAAACCCCACTGGGTCCAGCCTTGATCTCATAAAAAGTCAGATTTGCATAAGTGTAATATCCGACGTAGGGGATAGGATTTGGTGTTGGGTTTAGTCTTTTATCTGCCTCTCTGAAGGCTTTTTCCAGAGCTGGAATTAAGTAATTATATGTTTTTGATACAATATCCTCGTCTTGAGGTCTCCTCCCGGACATCAAAACAGTGAAGCTCAGGAGGAGTTTAGGGATCATAGAAAACGTAGCAGAGTAACCATCCAAATCCCCATCTTTCCGAATAATGTCATAACCATATTTCTCATTTACTTCCCATGGAGTACCTGTCTTGTTAGCAAAGTAGTTACTAGAACACCTAAAAAGTGGGGTCAGCATCGTCTTTAATGTGTCTGCTTCCAGAATCCGGCGATGGTAGGTGCCCATTAACACCATGGCTAGTTTAGCCATATCTGCTGCTGTTGAATACATTTGACCAGTTGGACGATACCAGCCCAGGTCATAAAGTGGCGCAAGCTGGCCACTGCTATAGTAGCCAACTGCCATCTGTGCTAAGATAGGAGGTGTGATGTCAAATCCTGTGTCTTCCATGCCCAAACGGTCCAGAATATTATCTGCTACCCAGCGCTGATAGTCTCCTTCTGATGTCTGCTCGGCCAATACATGTGCCAGTAATGAGAATGCCAGGTTACTATAATGACACCTGGGTAAAAGAGGTCCTTAAATTAACCACATATACAGTAAATACATGCCTTTAAACTGATCTAAGTGGGGTGCTTGGGGAAAGAGGACATGAGATAGTTATCTTCTATAATTATTATCATCTCCTCAAGGCACAACTAACAGTCCAGGATTTAGGAATTACCCGGGTGTGTCTAAGGTGTTTTAAATAAACAAACTTTTTTCTTTTCTTTTTCTAAACACCTTAGACACACTCGGGTAATCCCTAAATCCTGGACTGTTAGGTGTGCCTTGAGGAGAGGGTTGAGGAACACTGGTTTATGGTATGGTTACCATCACCACTAGGGTAACGCTTGGGGTTCTGCCAGCAGGAAGATATTCTAAGCAGTAACTTGTTGTTAGTTGTAGTTAAAGTGTCAACAGGATGAGACAGACAGAATTGTATGATTTGTACCACAAGGCTTCTCTTGTAGTTGGAATGGTGGAAAGGTTATAGAGTGATTGGGTCCGGGATGGGAAGTGGCATGCTAAGTGTTAATGTTACATTTTTGACATTTTCTGTAATTGCTTGTGCACACTTTGCTGCATTGTGATGATTTGACATAATAATGGGTTATGTACTTTAAGACCAGTCACACTCACTTTGTTCCAGGATCAGCCACTAGAACGTCATCCTTCAACAGGTCAACTGCCTGTTCCATGGTACCTTTCCACAAGAGATTTGTGGAACGAAGCCTCCGTGGCAGCCCTAAAAAGGAAAAAGAGGTACGTGGATCTGTGAGACAAACACATCTAAGATCTTTGTTTATATTTTTACTAACAAAAAACAAGATACATTAAATGGATATCCTATTGTAAGAATTCATGTGGACAGGCTCGCATTTGCCTGTATTGTATCTTTGTCTGTTGGTGACTTATAGAATGTATCCATATAGAATAAAGAATAGTTGGACTGGAAAAAGAATAGGCCCGTAACTGTTATAGTAGCTGTTATTAGTTTAACTATGACACTTTATGTTTGCTTTCTCTCAACCTCAAAGCAGATGACAAGAAATAGTCTGTTCTGCTGGGATGATTTAGGATGTGAAAGGATGAGCTTAGTTTATAATATATCTTACGTTACATACACAGTATTCCAGTTCTGTTTATATTATCGCTCAGTGTGCAGGATGAGATGGCTCTCAAAGGCTTTATTTAGTAGGAAGTGCCATCCAGAGGGCACCAGCTAGATATGAACTGCAACTCACACCACACATAGCCGTTGCAGTCAAGCTGTAGGTTTTGCTCATGTAGACCATGCCCACCTGACAACTGACTTGCCATCCTTCGCAGAGTGACACCTGACGGTTTCATAGGCTGCGCCCCTTTCTGCAAAAATGCTAATCCATCCATGTACTTCTGGTCAGATGACCTTACTCGCCCTAAAGGGTTCTTGATGGAGAAGTTGGACAGGTAGCGCTCCAGAGGGTCGTCCAATGACGCAATCTCGCCTTCCTCCCATAGTTTGTACATCATGAGCGTGGGGAAAATCTTAGAGATGCTAGCAATCCTGGGGGTGGGGGAAAATGTATATGGATTTACAAAGTACCTTATGGATCACAGGAACAATGAGCAAAGGAGTGAGTTACAAGTTTACAATTCTCTGCTTTATTTATTGATTTATTCACTTTTTTAAAGACCATACTTAAAGGTAAGAAAATCCGAGGTCAGATCTTAGCACCTCATACAGGAGAACCTACCCTTCTGTGATGCAGGTATTCCAAGTGAATGATAGAGCCATTTGATTACTCTTTGTCTGATATCTTTTCATAAATAAAACCCTTAAGACTTGATGAGAGATATAAAGTGTCAACGCAATCTTTAATCAACCGTCTCCGTACGTTGGAAAACATTTATCTTTCTTACCGATAAATCGTGTACTCGTTGGGTGAGGCAGAGGAAGGGTCCGATCCATTTTTCTTCCCGAAGTTTCCTGTCCACAGCACCGTGTCGTTATAAGTGACAATCGCAGACATGGTAGGTAACCCCGGAATCTGAATTTTATTTCGCAAAAGTTTATCCACCTTTGGGGAGACATAGAAATGTATTGCCCAGGGCATAGTTGAAAACGGGAGAAATGTCATTGTATCCTTCCTGGTAAAATATTTTATAAAAAAATATCAATAAATGAATTGAGGTTCAACGAGAAAGAATTGTTGGAACTCACAAGGAATGTAGGGCTAGCTCATAGATAACAAAAACAACATTCACTAACAGCTAAGTTGCAATAATCTTTAATATTGTAAAATGTCTATACCATGTTAGTTGGGAGAAAAATAGATTTCCTATCTCAGATATTAAATTATTTGCAAAAAAATGAACTGATTACTTTCTTTTTTCCAAATGGGTTGTTACACGGTATTCAACACACCAAAACTTACCATTCGTGAATAAACCCCTTGGTCTTAATGTATCATTTTTTCAGTATACCCCTCTCTTAAGTGATCCTTGCGGATTTTGTTTTAACGCAGACATGCCCCATAAAGATTATAATATAATAGCATGCAAGGAATGCCAGCGATGGGGCGTTATTTACTTACTATAAACATGTCTGTTTTACATATAATGTCCAACTTATGCTGTTAAGAGCCAGCGGGGATAAATATTATTAAACTCCGGGATGTTTGTTTTAGAATGAGACCAAGGAGGTGCCACCAACCTGGTTCCAAGATCTTAAAAGGAAAATCTTGTGGGATTATATAATTGGGGGAGTTTACATGTGGGGTTATTTGTGTGGGGGGAGGTTACATGTGGGGTTATTTGTGTGGGGGGAGGTTACATGTGGGGTTATTTGTGTGGGGGGGAGGTTACATGTGGGGTTATTTGTGTGGGGGGAGGTTACATGTGGGGTTATTTGTGTGGGGGGGGAGGTTACATGTGGGGTTATTTGTGTGGGGGGAGGTTACATGTGGGGTTATTTGTGTGGGGGGAGGTTACATGTGGGGTTATTTGTGTGGGGGGGAGGTTACATGTGGGGTTATTTGTGTGGGGGGGAGGTTACATGTGGGGTTATTTGTGTGGGGGGGGAGGTTACATGTGGGGTTATTTGTGTGGGGGGAGGTTACATGTGGGGTTATTTGTGTGGGGGGAGGTTACATGTGGGGTTATTTGTGTGGGGGGAGGTTACATGTGGGGTTATTTGTGTGGGGGGAGGTTACACGTGGGGTTATTTGTGTGGGGGGAGGTTATATGTGGGGTTATTTGTGTGGGGGGAGGTTATATGTGGGGTTATTTGTGTGGGGGGAGGTTACATGTGGGGTTATTTGTGTGGGGGGAGGTTACATGTGGGGTTATTTGTGTAGGGGGAGGCTACATGTGGGGTTATTTGTGTAGGGGGAGGTTACATGTGGGGTTATTTGTGTGGGGGGAGGTTACACGTGGGGTTATTTGTGTGGGGGGAGGTTACATGTGGGGTTATTTGTGTGGGGGAAGGTTACAAGTGGGGTTATTTGTGTGGGGGGAGGTTACACGTGGGGTTATTTGTGTGGGGGGAGGTTACATGTGGGGTTATTTGTGTGGGGGGAGGTTACATGTGGGGTTATTTGTGTGGGGGGAGGTTACATGTGGGGTTATTTGTGTGGGGGGAGGTTACACGTGGGGTTATTTGTGTGGGGGGAGGTTACATGTGGGGTTATTTGTGTAGGGGGAGGTTACATGTGGGGTTATTTGTGTGGGGGAGGTTACATGTGGGGTTATTTGTGTGGGGGGAGGTTACATGTGGGGTTATTTGTGTGGGGGGAGGTTACATGTGGGGTTATTTGTGTGGGGGGAGGTTACATGTGGGGTTATTTGTGTGGGGGGAGGTTACATGTGGGGTTATTTGTGTGGGGGGGAGGTTACATGTGGGGTTATTTGTGTAGGGGGAGGTTACATGTGGGGTTATTTGTGTGGGGGAGGTTACATGTGGGGTTATTTGTGTGGGGGGAGGTTACATGTGGGGTTATTTGTGTGGGGGGAGGTTACACGTGGGGTTATTTGTGTGGGGGGGAGGTTATATGTGGGGTTATTTGTGTAGGGGGAGGTTACATGTGGGGTTATTTGTGTGGGGGGAGGTTACATGTGGGGTTATTTGTGTGGGGGGAGGTTACATGTGGGGTTATTTGTGTGGGGGGAGGTTACATGTGGGGTTATTTGTGTGGGGGAGGTTACATGTGGGGTTATTTGTGTGGGGGGAGGTTACATGTGGGGTTATTTGTGTGGGGGGAGGTTATATGTAGGGTTATTTGTGTGGGGGAGGTTACATGTGGGGTTATTTGTGTGTGGGGAGGTTACATGTGGGGTTATTTGTGTGGGGGGGAGGTTACATGTGGGGTTATCTGTGTGGGGGGAGGTTATATGTGGGGTTATTTGTGTGGGGGGAAGTTACTTGTAAAGTTGTGTGTGAGAGGAGTCTACTTGTGTGGTTATGTGGGGGGAGGTGTGTGAGAGAGAGGTTACTTGTGGTGTTAATTGTGTCAGGGAATGCTACTTGTGGTGTTGTGTGGGGGTTAGGTTACTTGTGGGGTTTTGTGTTTGGAGGGCTATTGTGGGATTATTTGTGTCGGGAGAGGCTGCTTGTGTGGGGTATGCTACATGCGGTGTTGTGTTTTGTTGGGGGGAGGCTGCATGATGTATTGTGTGTTTGGCTGTACCTGAACTGAACTGGATTATGATATAATCTGCTAAATCTTTAATATAAATTTACAAGAAAACAGAGAATAACATGAAGATGTTTTAGACAAGTTGTAGATGGTATCTGATGTCTTATTCAATAACCGATCACCATTTAACGTGTGGAGAGCAGTAAATGTAATTGTCTCATTATTTATTTAACTGTTTGAGAAATCTGACCTTCTCCAGAGCCTCTTTCAGAATGGGAATCGGGTGATCTAAAGGCACAGGATCTGGGTAACGTGGACACATCCGAACCGTGGGAGGATCCTTTTCCTTTAACACAGGTGCTAGAAAATATAACATTCAACCACATTCTATTCAATACAGTCTTGTATTAAAACAAACAAACAAAAAATATAGATTGACTGTATCAAACAGAAGATGATATTCACAATTTCATCATCATTCGTAGCAGAAAGATACGAGCATCTCTCATGTGATCCATTTTCATTTACTGGAACCACTCAGGGTCTCAAGAACATAAGCACAGGTTCACCTACATTTTGGTCTTATTTTCAAGGAAAACAGAACTAATTTAAAAAGTGATGAGGGCATTTCGATTTAACCAGAGTCTAACACACTTTCTGTACAACTCCATGAAGTTGTTATATTCCATGCAAAAAGTACACTGTACAGGACTCGTGGGCATCACAATGTTTACATACTCAATGTCTTGTGTATAAATGGTTCATAGTATACGTACTAGATTCTTGCTTGGGCAGTTTATATTGCCAGATGAAGCAACCGGTCATTGCCACGGAGAGCAGGAAAAAAAACACCAGCCCAAGGTGGGTCCATTTAACCTTCATCTTTGACCTCCGTGTTAGTCCTTTCTTGCCCGATGACTAAGGAGAAGATCAGAGATTGTTACTACAGCAGGCAGAACTCATAAATAACCCTCAAAGCATAGTAAAATACTAAAGGCTATTCGCAGCCTCCTTCTCCTGAATATATTTAGTAAATAGTGAGATAGCCATGGTACATGGTCTACGAGTTTGGAGTCTATGAATGTTTGGCCCTCTTGCTGGATGTTGATGTCTGCCTAGAGGAGAACCAGCCATATTTCAAAAGTGAGAATAAATCTCAAATTGGAAAAAGGCCTTTATAATAGGCATTAGGTAGACCCTAGAATAGTTCATGCTCTGAAATATAAATTAGCTTCACTGTGTAAGGACTTATGTAATTGTGGTCAAGTATTGTGAATGGATTTGGAGGAAAGCAGAATATCTTGAGATCTTGTCCTCTCAGAATCTCCAGTACGAGTTCCAGACAGTTCTCTGTCATAGCTTAGCCTAAAGCCAAGAGTTCCCGGGATTGACCGTTTGGATCCTTCTTTAATTTCCAGATCTGTATCCCACACGTTCTCCTTCTGTACCTGACCTCTGAATATCTTCCACTTGTTTGCTTCTTTGAGGTGTCAACGTTCCCTGCCCTGACCATCGGAACTAACATGAGAGAATGGTATGTCTCTCTTAGGAACAGATAAATGAGGCCTCATTAGCTCACTTTATGCAGGTGGAGTTTCCTAGTCTTTTAATTCATTTATATAATTATTTATTTAAAAAATGTCTCCTGTTTGTGTGACTGCTGCTAGCACAACCTACCTGGGAGTCTGGACCACTTCTTCTCAGTTGGAGATGATTTTCTGTGGTGTTCTCCTTCCCCAACTCAAAAATGCAGGCATCCAAATCCTAACAAATATTATACACTTGTCAGTTGCGTTCATCACCAAAGGTTTTCTACATTTTGGGTAAACTTCTAATTACAAATAAATCAAACATATCAGTTTAAATAAATGTGCTTCCTCTTCATGTTTCAATGACGCAAACATTTACTTATTTTTGAATGCATGCACATACTAATACATTATAGATAAACGGTTACTGCCCTGTCTTTTGCCAACTGCCCTCAAAGTTGGAATCAAGAGGGCAGGGGAGACAAGGAAGTGTGGTCAGGAGGTGGTGCCAGTTCCCACCAAAGGGCTTGTACCCAAATAGATTAATGAACAAAAATTAGCAAAGAAAAGGAAAAAATCCCCTAAGGGATATTCCTATGCTGGCAATAAGGTAACAATGACACCTAAAGTAACAATAAAAATTGTCTACATGTCCTAGGGAGTATAGCTTGGATGTTACAGGGAAGAATGTCCTTGTTATACTAGTAATAGTGATAAATCTTTATTGAATCTTAATAAATAACAGAGAGACACAGGCTTTTCCCTATATCCACATATAGCTGTAGGCAGAGGGTACAGAGGACCCAGTAATTGTTTGTTTGAGAGGAGAGAAAATTTACTCTCTATTTCAGTGTGACCAACAATCATATAATCCCCAGAATGAGTTATTGCCAGGTGCTGGGCTGGTAGAGGAATGTAGGAGTAAAGATAAGAAAAATAAAAATTATTATTGTATAAATTTCCTACTTCAAATACCTCTATGCTAGTCCCTAGTCTCCTGAAAACACCTTCAAGGGTGTTCTAATCTCAGTCTGAATCTGGGTATCTGAAAGAGCCAACTGCCTGATCAGCTTGAGCTTACTCGCTAGGATGAGCACGAAAAATAATAAAGAAAGGGTCTAAAAACCCATGGTGCAAATAAATATGATTAAGTGCATTGAGTGCATAAGTGCAGAGTGAAAAAAATAACGACGAGCTTATCGCCCGACGCGCGTTTCGGTGTGTAGGAACACCTTCGTCAGGGGCTGAGCAACTGTCCTGGCGAAAAACCGGGACTTTTAAATGCCCGCTAACCAATCGGGTCCAGGGTTCCCCCCCTCGTCATCTGTGACGTGTACGGAATCTACCCGCGTCACGTATGACGTACCTATCACGTGGTACGGGATAGCAGCGAAGGAGGAGTCTTTGAGAAAAAACGTCATATGATTGACGGATTTTAGTCTCCATAGATTGGCCAAATGAATTGTAACGAGTCCCTTGGGCAACTTTTTGCCATTTTAAAGGATTACTGCATTCTAATATCAATAAGAGATCTATGGAGGCATAATAGTAGAGCTAGATCAGCCTCCTTCCAGGGTGGATTTTCCCCTCTTATGTTAGATTTAGATATTAAATCAGGGAAAAGTTTGTACAATATGGTAATGACAGTATAAGTGTTACATTGTTTATGAGGGTTGTTCTATCATATCGTATTTTACCCTTATTGGGAGACACTTTCAAAGTTATACACTGTATGTGAGAGTATTCAGTCTAAAGCCTTTTAAAGGGAATTTCTGCATAAAATATGCTAGAGTGAATACTCTTAATGTGTAACAGGGTGTATAATTAAAGAGAAGTGGTTTATCTATATGCAATAGAGATGTAGGCTAATATGTTTATTGTATATTCCTATACTGTATACACTGTCAATTGTCACATGGTATGGGTGGGAGGATGGTTAGCTTTGTTTGAATAGGCGGACAGGTGCTCTATTAGTGATAGAAAAGTGCTTCATGTGAGAATAAAAAAGATGATTACTATTTACAAGTGTCAAAATTTATGTATAGAGATCATGTAATAAATGGTGAATAGGTAAAACCTTCGTTCAGACCATTAGGCGACAGGGTTTGTAGGCGGTAAATCCAGTAACATTCCCGTTTCCTAATACGTTGGTCCCAATTGCCTTTCCTTTGGTCTTGTTTGATGAGTTCAATACCTTGAAACTTTAAGACCGTGGGATCCCCTCTATGTGTAGTTTTGACATGTCTAGAGACCGAAGTCTCTATATGTCTAGTAGTTTTTACTGCATTTACGTGTTCAAGAATCCTTCTCCTGAAAGGACGGAAGGTTTTTCCCACGTACTGCATTGGGCATTGGCAGGTAATCAGATACACCAAGCCCTTTGAACTACAGTTAAAGAAGGATGGGGTGTCAAAATTTTGATTTTTCGAGCTGTTCGTAAATGTCTTAGAGTCCTTTCTAATAAAATTGCAGGCTTTACATCTACCACATTTGTAGGTGCCTTTTAGATTATTAGTCAGCCAGTGTTGTGGCGTCACAGTTCTCTGGAAATGGCTGTGGACAAGGGAGTCTTTAAAGCGGCACTGTCATGCCGAACTTACCTTTCCTCAATCTCTTCCTCTTCTCCGCCTCTCTCAGGATCTGTTATTCTTTTCTTCCATTCTTCTTTAGTTTTCTTTAAAATTATAAGACAAAGTAGGGACTCTTTGCCTTATGGAGGATTCCTCCGCTTGACCAGCTCTGACCAGCGGAGGAGCAAAGTGTGCTTCATTTCCGCTGGTCAGAGCAATTTTCCCATGATCCCTAGCTTTCCTCCCAGTTCCCACAATGCTTCCTGTCAGTATTGCCGAACGTCCTGTCACTTAGACAGAACGCCGGCAAAACTGCC
The DNA here is from genome assembly GCF_036172605.1 of Pelobates fuscus. Lineage (NCBI taxonomy): Eukaryota > Metazoa > Chordata > Amphibia > Anura > Pelobatidae > Pelobates > Pelobates fuscus. The sequence goes on from NC_086327.1 coordinate 12,096,797, forward strand.
GAATTGCATCCTAACAGAATGAGCACTGTTTCTCCATTGGTGTTAGGATGCAATTCGGTACTTTGATCGTATCGGAATTTCATTCTAATGAATGAAACTCCGATCCTATTCATTGCTGTGGCTGCATCTTGCAGCCGCTTAGTAGATAACTCCCTAATTCCCACGGTATCAGGGAGCTATCTACTAAAAGGCTGAAAGACCTGAATTGGTCTTGAAGCCAAATGTACTAATACTAAGTAAAGATTACTTAGTATTAGTAAATAATATGCCCCTACTCGCTATACCGCGAGCAGGGGCATGTCTAGTAAGCAGTGAGCAGCCTGTGGCTGCTCACTGTAAAAAAACCAAAAAAAAAAAAACCTAATAACCCCCCCCCCCCTGCGCGGGGGTTAAAGATGGGGGGGACCTACTGTCCTCCCCCCTGGCCCCCACCCCTGCGCGGTGGGTGGGGGCCCTAATAAAATAATAAGGGGGGGGACCTACTGTCCTCCCCCCCTGGCCCCCACCCCTGCACTGTGGGTGGGGGCCCTAATAAAATAATAAGGGGGGGGACCTACTGTCCTCCCCCCCTGGCCCCCACCCCTGCGCTGTGGGTGGGGGCCCTAATAAAATAATAAGGGGGGGGGACCTACTGTCCTCCCCCCCTGGCCCCCACCCCTGCGCTGTGGGTGGGGGCCCTAATAAAATAATAAGGGGGGGGAACCTACTGTCCTCCCCCCCTGGCCCGCACCCCTGCGCGGTGGGTGGGGGCCCTAATAAAATAACAAGGGGGGGGACCTACTGTCCTCCCCCCCTGGCCCCCACCCCTGCGCGGTGGGTGGGGGTCCTAGTAAAATAATAAGGGGGGGGACCTACTGTCCTCCCCCCCTGGCCCCCACCCCTGCGCTGTGGGTGGGGGCCCTAATAAAATAATAAGGGGGGGGACCTACTGTCCTCCCCCCCTGGCCCCCACCCTTGCGCGGTGGGTGGGGGCCCTAGTAAAATAATAAGGGGGGGACCTACTGTCCTCCCCCCCTGGCCCCCACCCCTGCGCTGTGGGTGGGGGCCCTAATAAAATAATAAGGGGGGGACCTACTGTCCTCCCCCCCCTGGCCCCCACCCCTGAGCGGTGGGTGGGGGCCCTAAATGAACCCCCCCCCCATTAAGGTGACTAGGGGTCCCAAGCCCCTAGTCACCCCCCCCCCCACCCAAAACATTCTATCCCCTACCTACCCCCCTCACCCTAAAAATAGTGAGGGGGGAATAAAATAACTAACCTGTAAAAAAAAAAAATTAAACTTACCATTTGACGTCTTCTTTTTTCTAAATTCTTCTTTCTTCAGCCCCCAAAAAAGCCAAATAAAAATCCATCATACCCGTCGCACTTTAAAAAAAAACAAAAAAAAAACCGAGCGCAAAAAAAAATTAATCCATGTTCACCCATGGAGGGCACGCCGCGTACTGAGCTCCGCAGGGCGGATCAAGGCTTATATAGCCTTGCCCCGCCCTGCAATTAGGCTTAGAACACACTGATTGGTTGGTTTAAGCCAATCAGAGTGCTCTGTGTCATTTTACACAGCGTGGGAAAATTCAAAAGAACTTTCCCACGCTGTGTAAAATGACAGATCACTGTGATTGAATGGTTTTCAAGCCATCCAATCACAGTGCTCATGTGTCATTTTACAAGCGTGGGAAAATTCCAAAGAACTTTCCCACGCTTGTAAAATGACACAGAGCACTGTGATAGGATGGATTTCAAGCCATCCAATCACAGTGCTCTGTGTCATTTTACAAGCGTGGGAAAATTCCAAAGAACTTTCCCAAGCTTGTAAAATTACACAGAGCACTGTGATTGGATGGCTTGAAAATCATCCTATCACAGTGCTCTGTGTCATTTTACAAGCGTGGGAAAGTTCTTTGGAATTTTCCCACGCTTGTAAAATGACACAGAGCACTCTGATTGGCTTAAACCAACCAATCAGTGTGTTCTAAGCCTAATGCAGGGCGGGGCAAGGCTATATAAGCCTTGACCCGCCCTGCGGAGCTCAGTACGCGGCGTGCCCTCCATGGGTGAACATGGATTAATTTTTTTTTTGCGCTCGTTTTTTTTTTTTTTTTTTTTTAAGTGCGACGGGTATGATGGATTTTTATTTGGCCTTTTTGGGGGCTGAAGAAAGAAGAATTTAGAAAAAAGAAGACGTCAAATGGTAAGTTTAATTATTTTTTTTACAGGTTAGTTATTTTATTCCCCCCTCACTATTTTTAGGGTGAGGGGGGTAGGTAGGGGATAGAATGTTTTGGGGTGGGGGGGGGGGTGACTAGGGGCTTGGGACCCCTAGTCACCTTGATGGGGGGGGGGTTCATTTAGGGCCCCCACCCACCGCTCAGGGTTGGGGGCCAGGGGGGAGGACAGTAGGTCCCCCCCCTTATTGTTTTATTAGGGCCCCCACCCACCGCGCAGGGGTGGGGGCCAGGGGGGAGGACAGTAGGTCCCCCCCCTATCTTTATTTAGGGCCCCCACCCACCGATCAGGGGTGGGGGCCATGGGGGAGGACAGTAGGTCCCCCCCTTATTATTTTATTAGGGCCCCCACCCACCGCGCAGGGGTGGGGGCCAGGGGGGAGGACAGTAGGTCCCCCCCCCCTATCTTTATTTAGGGCCCCCACCCAGCGCTCAGGGGTGGGGGCCAGGGGGGAGGACAGTAGGTCCCCCCCCCCTTTTATTATTTTATTAGGGCCCCCACCCACCGCGCAGGGGTGGGGGCCGGGGGGGAGGACAGTAGGTCCCCCCCCCTTATTGTTTTATTAGGGCCACCACGCAGGAGTGGGGGCCGGGGGGAGGACAGTAGGTCCCCCCCCCTTATTATTTTATTAGGGCCCCCACCCACCGCGCAGGGGTGGGGGCCGGGGGGGAGGACAGTAGGTCCCCCCCCTTATTATTTTATTAGGGCCACCACGCAGGAGTGGGGGCCGGGGGGAGGACAGTAGGTCCCCCCCCCTTATTGTTTTATTAGTGCCCCCACCCACCGCGCAGGGGTGGGGGCCAGGGGGGAGGACAGTAGGTCCGTCCCCCCCCCTTATTACCATTTATGTTTTTACAGTGAGCAGCCACAGGCTGCTCACTGTTTAGTGGACATGCCCCTACTCGCGGTATAGCGAGTAGGGGCATTGGGGAGATTTTAATCTCCCTTGTGCTATTATGGGGGTCATATTGACCCCCATAGAGTGAGGGGGGGACCTGGGGGGCTTATGAAGTGGTGGGGAGCACAGCTCCCCACCGCTTCTGTCTTTACATATTACAAGGAGGGAGCTGCACGTCGGTAGCTCCCTCCTTGTAATAAACTGATCGAACAAACGAACACTGATACTCAGTGTTAGTTTGTTCGTCTGATTTTTTCTATTCATTCATTCGTCTGTCTGATGAATGAATGATTAGATGAAATTCCCGTTCGCATGTCCAGGTGTTTCACTGGGCATGTGCGGGAATCTCACAGTCTGTCTAGTGTGGGTAGATGACGTGTCCCACAGGGACTTCACCTACCCACACAAAGATGGCGGCGCCCTGAATAAAGATCGGGGCAGAAGATACAGATTTAAAAATAGGTAATCTGGGGGGCTTAGGGGCATTTGGGGGTGACTAGGGGGTCAATTGGATGTAGTGGAGGCGGGAGGGGGGTTAAAAAAAAAACGGGATTCGGCATGACAGTGCCGCTTTAAGATTCATACCTCTCCTTGCTACTAGGGATACTTGTGGTGGTAACACGTCCCTCAATTGGTCGTCCTGTTTCAACAGGGGCCAGAACCTATGCATGATAGATCTCACACAGTTCCATCCCGCATCAAATGTGGCTACACATCTAAGTTGTTTGTTGTCTGGTTCCTTGGTTTTCCCATGTGAGGAAAGGGGGCGAGGGTTCTCGTCCCTTATTAGACTCTCTCTGTCTGTTAGGAGGGTTCTATGGTAGGCTCTCTTCAGACATTTGTTTGGGTATCCTTTGGACCTAAACATAATGCGTAAATCTCTGGCCTTTAATTTGAAATCCTCCATATCTGTGCAGTTGCGCCTAAGACGCAGGTACTGTCCGATTGGAATCCCTTTCTTTTGAGGGACAGGATGATGACTCCTCCAGTTGAGTAAGCTATTTGTAGCTGTACTTTTCCTGAATAGGTTTGTTTTTATACTACCATTCGGGTTAGGGATAAGTGTGAGGTCCAAAAAGGTTAGGGTGGGAGTTCCCACCTCTGTAGTGAATCTGAGATTTAGATCGTTTTGGTTAAGTGTCTGCACATACTCTTGAAATTGTCCTGAGGTACCTGTCCATATGATTACTATGTCATCTATGTACCGTTTCCAGTAATAGATGCATTGTGTCAGGTCACTGGTGGGGGTAGTGAAAACTATCTTCTCTTCCCACCAGCCCAGGTGCAGGTTGGCATAAGAGGGCGCACAAGACGTCCCCATAGCCGTACCCTGCACCTGGTGGTAGTATACCCCATCAAACAAGAAAAAATTATGTGTCAGAACAAACTTGAGTAGTTGGATTGTAAATTCACTATGTTGGTCCAAGTGAGTACCTCTTTTCTGTAGGAAGTGTCTAATGTGTTTCAAACCTAAGGAGTGAGGGATGGAGCTGTAGAGGGATTCTACGTCTAAACTACAAAGTATAGAGTTTGGAGGCATCTGAATTTTGGCCAGTTCAGCTAAAGTTTGCTTTGTGTCTCTTAGGTAAGATGGGAGTTGGGTGACCAATGGTTTTAAGATTTGGTCCAAATACACACTTGCATTCTGGGTCAGATTATTGTTACCGGATACTATCGGTCTTCCAGTCAGGATGTTGTGTTGTTTATGTATCTTTGGTAAGCTGTAAAACGTTGAGATACGTGGACTGTCACCCAGGATATAGTCATATTCATTTTTGGAAATGAGATGATCATTCAACCCTTCTATCAAGATTACTTTTAGTTCATCTTGGAATTTTGTGGTTGGGTCATGCTGAATGACCTTGTAGGTGCTTTCATCAGTTAATATTTTTTTAGTCATTTCTACATAGTTTGGAGTGTCCATAATGACAACGTTACCTCCCTTGTCAGAGGATTTGATTGTAATTTCCTTGTTGTCTCTTAGGGATTTTTAAAGCTCTTACTTCTGATGTGGATAGATTAGAATTGGGTTTAGAGTCTAGGTCAGATGTAGTGATTTTGTCTATCTCATTGCTTACCAATTCGACAAAGGTCTCAATATATTTTGAGTCACCCAGTTTCGGGCAATATTGACTTTTTTTCTTCAGATTGGTAAGAGGATATATTGCTTGTTCACTTCTGTCATTTTCTTCTAGGAGTTCTGCTAATAGCATGGTCATTTTGTAATCTCTCAAATCAAGACCTAGTGCCTTAGCTTTTTTCTCCTCAGAGAGGAGGTAATTTTTATGTAGCAGGAGCTTCCTGGCAAATAGATGGACGTCTTTCACCCAGGTAAACTTATCGAAGTGTGGGGTAGGTATAAAGGATAAGCCTTTGCCCAGTAGGTCTAATTCTGGTTGTGTCAACTTGTACTAATACATGCTCACTTGTTCACACACGACCACACATACACACATGATCTCCTATACACATGAGCACACATGGACAAATCTATAAATGATCAGACACACACGTACATGTCCATACACGATCACACACACAAACACACACGTACAAATCTATACATGATCACACACCCAAACACATACACTGAAAAAATCCACACATGATCACACACACAAGAACATATGCACAACTCCAAACATGATCACACACACACAAACACATATGCAGAAATCCACACATGATCACACACAAAGACATAATAAAAAAAAAACCACATGTGATCATACACACATCAACACATATGCACACACATGCACACAGGCACGCACAGCATAAATCACAGCATTCCTGATGTGGTTGTGTCTGCGTGTTAATTAAGGATTCATAGCAGGGTATTATTAGAGGGATTATCTATTAACACTGATGACATTAGCACATTGAGTGTAACTGGCTGGAGCCAGGCGATGTCAGTGATTACATACCTCATCGTTTCTAACAAACCCGGTGGACTGGCTTTAACTCTCTAAGTAAGAAGAAGGCAATGAAACTCCAGCACACAGCATTACTTCTCTTCAATTGTTTTGGATTCAGTAGAACAAGAATATTCTACAGAATCTCAGCAGGAGTTGAATGGAACAGATCTTCAGGGACTAAAAGGTTTACATAACTTTTCATAGAGCATAGCTACAGCCTAAACACTGGCCATAACTGGCCACATATTTATATAGAAACAAAATAGAAACAATACGAGCCAGTTAAATGCTCCCTCACTGAATGCTACACAGAGAGTGGCCAATTTGTGAGATGGAGGATGTTTCCAGAACCAAAAAGTTATTAAATTATTTTATTTAATTGTGCGTTTAATTAAATTCAACAGGAGACACACTCAAATTATCGTCACATAACAAGTTTACTACTAGAATATTTTACAAATGGGTTAAATATGATTAGACCAATAAAAGAAGGTATTTCAAAATATCACAATACTCCATTCCATTCCATCGTTCTTTCCACTGCTCTAGGTGAAATCTCTTTGGATGAACTCTAGCATTTTGTATTTGTATAATATTACCACATCCTCTCAAATACACTGTATTTTTTTATTCCATGATCCCCCAAACTCTATAAAAAAAATCCATTGACCTTGTAGGCTACATCTATATTGATGCAATATTTAATGTGAATAAATGATCATATTGAATTTTTTACAGTTTAGCAAACCCAGCCTTGAAAAGTGAAACGTAGTGGATAAAGGGAATTTGCAGATGACAAAAAACCATCTCAGAGCAGGAAGGGACAGGAAATGGTATTATCATACGGGCCTTAAATAAGACATGGCGACATTCGGCGCTAAGTATATTTCTGCTTTAGGTGCAATTAAATATATTTCCATGAACTCAAAGGCATAAACATTTCATTTTCTATTTTCATGTAAACCTTTTGTGCAAAGAATACTCTCATATAATTGTATTTTTTGTACGCAATCCACCACGGACATTCTACAAGTCCAATGCCATCCAATCAAACTAGTAATAACACGTTAATCCGGTCAAACAATATCTCCAACCTCAAACAGAATATAATCTTCTCTTACCAGTCTGAATTCTGATAAAAAGCCACACATAGAATTCCTCCCTTTGGGGTAAATTTTCCAATAACGCTGATTCTGTTTTGGGTCTTCCTAATCTCACGCCGACCCCCCCAATATTCATCAGAGCCCTGGTATGATGTCTTGCTCTGAGGATTTTCTCTGTTAAAACCCAAAGGGAGGGCCGGTAATCTCTAATCCCTGGACCATTCTATCCTCAGCCTTCTGCCGGTCTGTGGATTAACCCTTACAAAGCAGTATCGGCCCTTTAAATAGCAACATTGTCTGAGCTTCATTTATAAACAGCAAATTAGAAAGTAGGCTTAAATTACCTTTTTTTTTTACTTTGTAGACATGTTTCCTGGGAGCATGAACTTAGTGTAGAATCGATTTCAGTTCAATCACAGAATATCAGTTTATCTGTGCAAAGTGTAGACAGGAGGGTGATAATGGATGGGGAGAGGGGGAGGAGGGTTTTTGGATCGGGTCTGGGGAAGCCATGTTGAAGGGACTGGTGTCAGAGTGGGGTTGGATTAATGAACTTGTTTAGAAAACAAGGTAAGGTGAAGGGGCCTGTATGGGCAAGCTGAATGGACGGGTATAAGAGTGTGGGAAGGGAATCAATATACTGCAATAAAAACATGCATGCATTTAATTATGCATTTCTGTCAATGGGGCTATATCTGAGCAAAAGCTGCAGGTCTCTTCCCCCACCCAGACTTTCTGTGTCTGTCCAATCACAGACTTCCCAATGCAGCTCAATGAGAAGTCTTTGCAAGACAGGTGTTCTGGGCAATTTCTACCTCCTGAGCTTAGCTCCACTGAACAAGGTTACCGTAATTTATAAACGTGCCAAATTCTATTTAAATCTGCACATTGTGTAAAATGAAAAAAGAGGACAAACTCTTCAGCAAGATAGAGTGCTTTTGGGATCTGCAGTCAGGGGCGGGCTGGGCCGGGGGGCAGGGAGGCAATTGCCCCCCAGGCCGCCCGAAATTATTTTAGGACCGGCCGCGGCGGGCCGGCCCTTTAAATGCTGCAGCCGCCGAGCGCTCTGTAAAGAGCGCTCAGACGGCTGCAGCAGCTTTTTCCTCCCTCCCCTGTAGCCCGTCCGAGCTGGTGTCCGATCCGCGGTGCCCGGCCGGAGTGATAGGAAGGTGCACAGTGTACACCTTCCTGTCAGTCCGGCCGGTTACAGGAAACAGAAACTCCTGTTCCGCGCGGAGTTTCTGTTTCCTGTAACCGGCCGGACTGACAGGAAGGGCACACTGAGCGTGCACCTTCCCATCACTCCGGCCGGGCACCACGGACCGGAAAGCAGCTCGGCCACGCTACAGGGGAGGGGGTAAAAAGAAGAGGGGGAGGGGGGGGGGAGTAAGAAGAGGGAAAGTGGGGGGGGAAATAAGAAGAGGGGAGGGGGGGGATAAGAAGAGGGGAGAGGGGGGGAATAAGAAGAGGGGAGGGGGGGGAATGGGGAGAGGGGGGGAATAAGAAGAGGGGAGAGGGGGGGAATAAGAAGAGGGGAGAGGGGGGGAATAAGAAGAGGGGGGATAAGAAGAGGGGAGGGGGGATAAGAAGAGGGGAGGGGGGGATAAGAAGAGGGGAGAGGGGGGTGAATAAGAAGAGGGGAGAGGGGGGCGAATAAGAAGAGGGGAGAGGGGGGCGAATAAGAAGAGGGGAGAGGGGGGGATAAGAAGAGGGGAGGTGGGGGAATAAGAAGAGGGGAGGTGGGGGAATAAGAAGAGGGGAGGGGGGAATAAGAAGAGGGGAGGGGGGAGTAAGAGGGGAGGTGGGGAGTAAGAGGGGAGGTGGGGGAGTAAGATGGGAGGTGGGGAGAGTAAGAAGGGGGGAGAGTGAGGGGGGAGTAAGAGGAGGGGAGGGGGGAGAGTAAGAAGAGGGGGAGGGGGAGAGTAAGAAGAGGGGGAGAGGGAGGGGGAGTAAGGAGAGGGAGGGGGAGTAAGAAGAGGGAGGGGGAGTAAGAAGAGGGGAGGGGGAGTAAGAAGGAGGGGAGATAAGAAAAAGGGGGGAAGAAGAAGAGGGGGAGGGGGAGTAAGAAGGAGGGGAGATAAGAAAAAGAAGGGGTGAGTAAGAAGGAGGGGAGATAAGAAAAAGAAGGGGGTAAGACGAAGAAGGGGGGAGTAAGAAAAATAGGGGGGAGTAAGAAGAAGAAGTAAGAAGAAGAATGGGGAGTAAGAAGAAGAGGGGGAAGTAAGAAGGAGGGGAGATAAGAAGGAGGGGAGATAAGAAAAAGAGGGGGGAAGGGGAGTAAGAAGAGGGAGAGGGGGAGTAAGAAGGAGGGGAGATAAGAAAAAGAGGGGGGGGGGGAGTAAGAAAAATAGGGGGGAGTAAGAAGAAGAAGTAAGAAGAAGAATGGGGAGTAAGAAGAAGGGGGGGAAGTAAGAAGGAGGGGAGATAAGAAGGAGGGGAGATAAGAAAAAGAGGGGGGAAGGGGAGTAAGAAGAGGGAGAGGGGAGTAAGAAGGAGGGGAGATAAGAAAAAGAGGGGGGGAGTAAGAAAAATAGGGGGGAGTAAGAAGAGTGGGGAGTAAGAAGGAGAGGGGGGAGTAAGAAGGAGAGGGGGGAGTAAGAAGGAGGGGGGGAGTAAGAAGTAGAGGGGGGAGTAAGAAGAAGGGGGAGTAAGAAGAAGAAGGGGGTAAGAAGAAGGGGGGTAAGAAGAAGAAGAAGGGGGAGTAAGAAGAAGTAGGAGGGTTAAGAAGCTCTAAGGGACAGAAGGGACAGCTCTATAGGACAGGGGGCAAGACAAGGAGCTCTTTCACACTATGCGCATGCACACACACACACAATGCATCCCTATACATACACAGAAACACACAATGCATCCCTATACATACACAGAAACACACAATGCATCCCTATACATACACAGAAACACAACATGCTTCCCTTACACACAGAGAAACACACAATGCATCCTTTACACACACACACAATGCAACCCCCACACAAAGACAATGCATCCTTTGCACACATACACAGAAACAGACAATGCAAACACACACACACACACTGCTTTTCTTACATACACACAGAAACACAATGCATCTCTTAAACTCAATGCACACACATACAGACACACACCTTGCATCCCTTATGCATACAAACACAGATTCACACAATGCATCCCTTACACACAACCAGAAACACATAATACATCCCTTATACACAAATACACACTGCTTCCACTACACACAAACACACTGCATCACCTGCACAAACTGGTATCCCTATAAACTACATACCATAAGCACACATATTAGATCCTCTACAATAACACCTAACACATCCCCTACACACTCCACTCCCTGTGAGCGAACTCATGGGTGGGTGGAACATATAAGTGGACTTATGAGTGGGCCTTATGGGCATACCCACCGTCAGGCCCTGGGGCCCAGACCTTGAGCTGTGTAAGAGGCCCCCAAAAAATGGAGCTGCTTCTAATTCTCCCAGAACATTGAATTTTGTGACCACAGTTGCAAACAGCCTCCAGAGATCCTGTTCTACACCAGACCAGTGGAGCCAAACTGCAGCTCATCATCACCCTCATCTAATTGTAAGTAGGCAATCTAGTATATTATTAGTGACACTAATCTATAATTTACCTCACATTAAAGGGACACTATAGCTTAATGAAGTGGTTGTGGTGTCTATAGCTGGTCCCTGCAGGCTTTTTAATGTAAACATACACTGCAGCACTGGCGTTAGTTCATATGGCAGATCATATGGGTGGGGCATTGTGATGTCACATGGGGGGGCGGCAAATTTATATTTTGTCTAGGGCGGCAAAAATCCTTGCACCGGCTCTGATCCTGGGCAAGTGCACCAGTCTACTGGTGACCCACAGGAGGGGAGTTCACTGATTGCACTGCACTCTCCTCCTGCCCAGACCCGTCTTGACCGCAGTGCAAGTGCCCTCTGCCCTCTGCCCCTAATTTACAGTGGCTCACACTCACAACAAGCAGTGCCTGGAGCCCTTTGCAGAGATGGAAACAAAGAGGTTCTGCGGCAGCTGGCCGTCCTGCAAGCATTACATTAAACAGCTGTTCCCCATGCAGCCAAAGGTGGCGTTGTGCTGGGAGACTGTGATTACTCTTCACTTCCTCACAGCCTACAGAGCAGTGCATGGGGGAGAGAGAGGAGGAGGCATGATTTAATCTTACAATAAATCCTCTAAGCAAACCTTTATAAATTTGGAGGGGATCAGCTGTGTTTCCAAAGTAATATTGAGGGATGTCTAAGTAGTAACGTCAGTGTGTGTCAGCAGGGCCAGCCGTTGGGGTGGGCAAGCTGTGCGGTCACGCAGGGTGCCATGACAACAGAGGCACCCGGCGGCCAACACAGCTCACAAGTTGGGTACACTAGCATATTTAATTTAAACGATTCGCTGGTGGTCCACTGGTGCGCACCAGCAGTAGGTGCAGTCAGATCATATCCTCTCCCTCGTGGTTCCGGCGCTCGGTTAGTGAGTCAGAGCACAGGCTCAGAGATTCTCAGCCTGTGCTCTGACAACATTGAAAGTCAGAGCCGTGAAGGAGCGGGTATGGCAAAGAGCTACGGATTAGCATAACATCAATATCCATTATAAAACCAGGAAAAGGTGGGCATGGATGGTGAAATGGATGGTGTAAATATCTCACCTTGGCAGGTAACCCGTCCATAATGTGGTTATAGGTTAGACTCTGACATTAGTCCTGGGACTGGTGAATCCTGTGAACAAGGAAACGATAATGTCTGTAGATATTTGGGGAATTTCACACCAGCTCCTAAAAATAAAATGTTTCTTAAAATGAAGCAGTTGTAATGTTACAATGAGGTGTAATAATACAGTGCTGTAATAATATTATAATGAGCTGTAATGATACACTGAGCTCTAATGATACAATGAGCTGTAATACTACAATAAGCTGTAATAATATAATGAGCTGTAATAATACAATAAGCTGTAATAATAATATAATGAGCTGTAATAATACAATAAGCTGTAATAATAATATAATGAGCTGTAATGATACAATAAGCTGTAATAATACAATGAGCTGTAATAATAATATAATGAGCTGTAATAATACAATGAGCTGTAATAATAATATAATGAGCTGTAATGATACAATAAGCTGTAATAATACAATAAGCTGTAATAATAATATAATGAGCTGTAATAATACAATAAGCTGTAATAATAATACAATGAGCTGTAATGATATACTGAGCTTTAATGATACAATGAGATGTAATAATACAATAAGCTGTAATAATAATATAATGAGCTGTAATAATAATACAATGAGCTGTAATGATACACTGAGCTTTAATGATACAATGAGCTGTAATAATACAATAAGCTGTAATAATAATATAATGAGCTGTAATAATACAATAAGCTGTAATAATAATATACTGAGCTGTAATAATAATACAATAAGCTTTAATAATACAATAAGCTGTAATAATAATATAATGCACTGTAATGATACACTGAGCTTTAATGATACAATGAGCTGTAATAATACAATAAACTGTAATAATAATATAATGAGCTGTAATAATAATATAATGAGCTGTAATGATACACTGAGCTTTAATGATACAATGAGCTGTAATAATACAATAAGCTGTAATAATAATATAAGGAGCTGTAATAATACAATAAGCTGTAATAATAATATAATGCTCTGTACTGATACAATGAGCTGTAATAATAATATAATGAGCTGTAATGAGACAATGCTGTAATGATACAATAAGCTGTAAAAATACACTGAGCTTTAATGATACTATGGGCTGTAATTATACAATGAGCTGTTATATGGCAATGAGCTACACTAATACAATGCTGTAATAATAATATAATGAGCTGGAATGATACAATGAGCTGCAGTTATACACTGAGCTAAAGTGATAAAATGAACTGTAATGATACACTGAGCTGTAATAATGTAATGAGCTGTAATAATACACAGAAATATAAAGATACAATGAGCTATAATAATATAATGATGCAATAATAACATAATAAGCTGTAATAATAATATAATGAGCTATACTGATACAATAAGCTGTAGTTATGACTGAACTGTAACAATACATTGAGCTGTAGTGGTAGATTGTCCCTTATACACTTACCTACATATCATTACACACAATAGATAAAACACAGTTACCTATACACAATGCACACTGATATTTATACACGCAAGAGGAGGACACACTAATGTACTGCTATATACAGGAGTCAGTACACATAACATAATACATACATGCAAGAGGCAGCAGATACTAAAATGTAACAATTGTAAAGCACATGCAACAAAACATACATACTACATATTATACACACACACACAACAAAAAAGAACATAAACATATCAACTACGTAGAAAGGAGAACACACATTACATTTTACATATAGGAGAGTATCAGAATCTGGCAATTCATTGTTAAAGGAGACTATAGAAACCTCAAAGGGACACTACAGGCACCAAATTAACTTTAGCTTAATGAAGCAGTTCTAGTGTATGGTGTCAGGATCGGGACAGGGATCCAACACGCAGAGTACAAACAGTAGAAAGGTACGTATACCGGGCCTTAGAATGGCCGGACTAACGTACAGAGAATAACAGAGAATGGTCAGAGACAAGCCGAGGTCGGGGGAACGAGAAGACAGGTAAGCGAGAGACAAGCCGGGTCAGAGGGATAACAGAGATAAGCAGAATAGTACAACAAGCCGGGTCAGAACCAAAGAGAATACTAGAATACAAGAGCACTGAGTGACTAGACAAGCTAGAACCACGACAGGGCAATGAGCTGACGAGAGAAGCAAGCTTAAATACCCTGAGTCCGGAGAGTAGACACGCCTCCGATGAGTGCTGATTAGATAAAGCCAATAGAGTGACAGGTCGCTCGGGATAGCGTCAAGACGTCACGTATCGAGCGTCATGTTAGAAAAGGAAGCGGATCCCTTGCGGCCAGCGTTTGAATGACTGGATGGAGCGCGAGGAACGGGAGAAATGGCCCGTCTAGACGGATAAACAACTAAGTCTCTACCCTTCTCAAAGGTAGAGACCTCAGGTACCCTGACAGTACCCCCCCTCTCAGATACGCCCACCGGGCGGAAGGAACCGGGACGAGAAGGAAAGCGGGAGTGAAACGCCCTGCGGAGACGAGGAGCATGAACGTCCTCCTGAGGTACCCAGCTCCTCTCTTCAGGACCATATCCCTTCCAGTTGACCAGATACTGTAATCCTCCCCGGGAGAATCGGGAATTGATAATGGAGTTGACCTCGTACTCCTCCTGACCGTCCACCTGAACAGAACGAGGTGAGGAAACCTTAGAGGAAAATCTGTTGCAAATCAGTGGTTTCAGCAAAGACACATGAAAGGAGTTGGGAATACGTAAGGCCGATGGCAGGGCTAGGCGATACGCAACCGGGTTGATACGAGACAAAACCCTGTAAGGACCTATGTACCGAGGCGCAAATTTCATAGAGGGAACTTTTAAACGAATGTTCTTAGTACTCAGCCATACTCTATCCCCAGGAACAAAAACTGGAGCCGCCCTTCTGTGTTTATCAGCGTGTTTTTTGAACAACATAGAATTATGCAGGAGAATTTGACGAGTCTGATCCCACAACTTCTTCAGATTGGCGACATGATCATCAACTGACGGTACTCCTTGGGAAGAAGAGACCGAAGGAAAAATGGAAGGATGAAAGCCATAGTTCATGAAGAAGGGGCTAGAACGAGTAGAATCACAAACGAGATTATTGTGTGCGAACTCTGCCCAAGGAATCAAACCGACCCAATCATCCTGGTGTTCGGAAACAAAGCAGCTCAGATATTGTTCAATCTTTTGATTAGTACGCTCAGCGGCTCCGTTAGACTGAGGGTGATATGCAGAGGAAAAGTTCAATTTGATACCTAATTGAGAACAGAAGGATCTCCAGAATCGTGAGACAAATTGAGAGCCTCTATCAGAAACGATTTCAGAAGGTATCCCATGTAAGCGAAAAACTTCTCTCGCAAAAATCTCCGCCAATTCAGGAGACGTGGGGAGTTTAGGCAACGGCACAAAATGAGCCATCTTAGTGAATCTATCAACCACCGTGAGAATAACAGTCTGTCTCTTGGAAGCAGGTAAATCCACAATAAAGTCCATGGCCAAACAGGACCATGGTTTCTCAGGAATGTCCAAGGGGAGCAACAAACCACAAGGGGATGCGTGAGGCTGTTTAGTCCTGGTACAAGTCTCACAAGCTCCGACGAACTCCTTAATATCCTTTCGCAAGGAAGGCCACCAGAAATCCTTGGAGATCAGGGAATAAGTCTTGCGAATGCCAGGATGACCAGCCACCTTGCTTTCGTGGAAACACTGTAAGAGTTCCAGTTGGAGTTCAGGGGGGACAAATTTTCTTCCCTCAGGAGTCTGTCCAGGTGCCAGATGTTGTAAGTTCAAGATCTGGGCAAGCAACGGAGAATGGATTTTGAGACTTGTGTTAGCAATAATATTGCATTGGGGTACAATAGAGGACAGAACCGGTTCAGAAGAAGCCAAAGGTTCATATTGGCGAGATAGAGCATCGGCTTTAGAATTCTTCGAACCAGGCCTATAAGTAAGGACATAATTGAAATGGGTGAGGAATAACGACCAACGAGCTTGCCTGGAAGACAATCGCTTGGCCTCTCCAATATAGGACAAGTTCTTGTGATCCGTTAAAATAGTAACAGGATGTAATGTCCCTTCCAATAAATGTCTCCATTCTTTTAAAGCCTTGATAACAGCTAGTAGTTCTCTGTCACCAATGTCATATCTGCTCTCAGTACCAGACAATTTTTTAGAAAAAAATCCACATGGATGTAACGGTTTATCCACACCTAGCCTTTGGGATAGGATAGCACCTATGCCAGTCTCCGAGGCGTCTACCTCCAGTAGGAAAGGAAGAGTGGTATTAGGGTGAACTAAAATTGGGGCGGAAGCAAAAAGCTCCTTGAGAGTTTTGAAAGCAAGGAGAGCTTCCATAGACCAATTCTTAGTATCAGCCCCCTGTTTGGTCATATTGGTGATGGGCGCAATAATAGAAGAATATCCCTTAATAAAGCGCCTATAATAATTGGAGAACCCAATAAATCTCTGAACGGCCTTAAGACCCTTGGGTAGAGGCCAATCTAGAATGGACTGGAGTTTATCCGGGTCCATCTTAAATCCCTCCCCAGAGATCACATAACCGAGGAAGTTTACTTGGGATTGATCGAAACTACATTTCTCCAATTTGCAGTACAGCCCATGTTGAAGAAGTTTGTGCAAAACCCTTCTGACTTGTTCGTGGTGAGTCTCAATCTCTCTAGAATGTATGAGTATATCATCTAGGTATACAATAACACACTCATGCTTAAATTCCCTAAGAACCTCATTTATCAGATCCTGGAATACAGCCGGTGCATTACATAACCCAAAAGGCATTACTGTATATTCATAGTGGCCGTATCGAGTATTGAACGCCGTCATCCACTCGTGTCCCTGCTGGACTCTCACCAAGTTATATGCCCCTCTGAGATCTAACTTGGTGAAAATGTTAGAACCCTTCAAACGATCAAAGAGTTCGGTAATCAAAGGAATGGGATAAGCATTCCTAATGGTTATCTTGTTCAAACCTCGATAATCAATACAAGGCCTCAGTGTACCATCCTTCTTTTTAACAAAAAAAAATCCAGCCCCGGCAGGGGAGGAGGATCTCCTAATGAATCCCTTGTCTAAATTCTCGTGAATATACTCCTCTAGAACTGAATTCTCTTTAGTAGATAACGGGTATACATGACCCCTGGGAGGCATAGTACCAGGGAGTAGGTTAATCTTGCAATCAAAGGATCTGTGTGGAGGTAAGGTATCGGCTCTCTTTTTATCAAATACTGCCTTTAAATCCAGGTACTGAGGCGGTATTTGTGTCTCTGTAGGATTAGAGGAGTTAGCCGACGTGTTAGCTAGGCAAAGAGGCGAGACCCTCCGCAAACATTTCTCTTGACACTCCTGACCCCATGAAACTATCTCCCCTAACTCCCAATTAATGATAGGGTTATGTCTCTTTAACCAGGAGTAACCCAGGACTATGGGAATAGAAGGAGAGGAAATGATCAACAGGGGTAGGTCTTCCTCATGCAAGATACCAACAGTTAAATTAACAGGTATGGTCTCACGGAAAATAACAGGCTCAAGTAAAGGTCTACCATCTATGGCCTCAACGGCCAGGGGTGTCTCCCTTAACTGGGATGGGATAGTATGCTTGTTAACAAAAACTTGGTCGATAAAGCTCTCAGCGGCTCCAGAATCGATCAAAGCCATGGTTTTTACTACTCCCTTCTCCCAAGTCAAAGAAACGGGTAACAGAAGCCTGTGATCTTTATAATTGTGAACAGAGGACAAAATAGATACACCCAAGGCCTGTCCTCTAGAGAAACTTAGGTGCGAGCGTTTCCCGAACGATTGGGACAATTTAGGCGTAAATGACCTCTGACTCCACAGTACATACATAAACCCTCCCTTCTCCTGTACTGTCTCTCCTCCTCTGTGAGGTGAGTATTACCTATCTGCATAGGCTCTGGAAAACGTGAGGTCTCGATCTCAGAATTTTGAAATGCAGGAGCTAGTTTAAAGGAGGGTCTACGAGTCCTATCTCGAGTGTTCTGCCTCTCTCTTAAGCGTTCATCAATGCGAGAGATAAAAGAAATTAAATCCTCCAAATTCTCAGGGAGCTCTCTAGTAGCGACCTCGTCAAGGATTACATCTGATAACCCATTTAAAAATACATCTATATAAGCCTGTTCGTTCCACTTAACTTCTGCCGCCAAGGATCTGAACTCTAGTGCATAATCCACAAGTGTTCGATTTTCCTGTCTAAGGCGCAACAGTAATCTAGCTGCATTGACCTTCCTACCAGGGGGGTCAAAAGTTCTTTTAAAAGCAGCTACAAAGGCATTATAGTTATAGACTAACGGGTTATCATTCTCCCACAAAGGATTAGCCCATCTCAGAGCCTTCTCAATGAGTAACGTAACAATAAATCCAACCTTCGCTCTATCTGTAGGATAGGAGCGGGGTTGTAATTCGAAATGGATACTGACCTGGTTCAAAAAGCCACGACACTTCTCAGGAGAACCGCCATAACGTACTGGTGGAGTAATACGAGAAGAAGCACCAACAGTGGCTACTTCTAGACCTGAACTTACAGGAGAGATCGAAGGAGTACGTGTCTCCTCTGGTGGGTTACTAGCACGAGACAATAGCGCCTGTAGTGCTAGGGCCATCTGATCCATCCTGTGTTCCATGGCATCAAACCTGGGGTCGGAAGAACCAAGCTGACTGTTTGTACCTGCAGGATCCATTGGCCCTGTCGTAATGTCAGGATCGGGACAGGGATCCAACACGCAGAGTACAAACAGTAGAAAGGTACGTATACCGGGCCTTAGAATGGCCGGACTAACGTACAGAGAATAACAGAGAATGGTCAGAGACAAGCCGAGGTCGGGGGAACGAGAAGACAGGTAAGCGAGAGACAAGCCGGGTCAGAGGGATAACAGAGATAAGCAGAATAGTACAAC